>NW_027656279.1:0-115843 GCF_964235325.1 Thermobia domestica | reverse complement strand
ATATGTTGTTAGGCAACATCTCAACAATATAACATATGTCATTTTTATATATATTATATTGTTGTGCATTCTTCCTAACTACTGTATATTTAAGGCTATATCTCCGAAACTTCTGAATATATTTTAATGAAATAAAGCTCAAATTGAAGAGCTGTACCCTCTTCATATTCTGACTGCAACCGGCGCCCCCTACTGTAGAAGGAAAGTTATCTTGTGCATATCATGTTTGGTACTCTTTTATTCATTTTACACTATATAAAACGATTTTATTCCATGATATGTCTCATTGCCTCATAACAATATGGCTGACCAATGACAACCGAGGAATAAGGACATGTACCGTTCAGAACTACATACAGCGCATTCGCTAATTGGCGCACTTTCTTCATTTTTTGAAAAACAAATAAAATTTTTATACTATGGGTTTGAATTTTGCATCACCCTGTATATGTTTTCCATACAACAACCAAATATACTACCTAAGAATTGCAAACATGATAAAATGGTAAGAAAATCTACACATTACAACAAAAAATTTTAAAAAATGAAGATAGTACCTGTTGTTATACATGAAGCAATATAACCCTTGCAGTCTTGATGAGACCACGTGACACTCATCCTAAGTAGAAAAAGTATGTCTTCAAACACGAATTTCTTCACTTTTCTTCTAAACTCAACTAATTGGTATATATATGTTGTTAGGCAACATCTCAACAATATAACATATGTCATTTTTATATATATTATATTGTTGTGCATTCTTCCTAACTACTGTATATTTAAGGCTATATCTCCGAAACTTCTGAATATATTTTAATGAAATAAAGCTCAAATTGAAGAGCTGTACCCTCTTCATATTCTGACTGCAACCGGCGCCCCCTACTGTAGAAGGAAAGTTATCTTGTGCATATCATGTTTGGTACTCTTTTATTCATTTTACACTATATAAACGATTTTATTCCATGATATGTCTCATTGCCTCATAACAATATGGCTGACCAATGACAACCGAGGAATAAGGACATGTACCGTTCAGAACTACATACAGCGCATTCGCTAATTCGCGCACTTTCTTCATTTTTTGAAAAACAAATAAAATTTTTATACTATGGGTTTGAATTTTGCATCACCCTGTATATGTTTTCCATACAACAACCAAATATACTACCTAAGAATTGCAAACATGATAAAATGGTAAGAAAATCTACACATTACAACAAAAAATTTTAAAAAATGAAGATAGTACCTGTTGTTATACATGAAGCAATATAACCCTTGCAGTCTTGATGAGACCACGTGACACTCATCCTAAGTAGAAAAGTCTTCAAACACGAATTTCTTCACTTTTTTTTTCTTCTAAACTCAACTAATTGGTATATATATGTTGTTAGGCAACATCTCAACAATATAACATATGTCATTTTTATATATATTATATTGTTGTGCATTCTTCCTAACTACTGTATATTTAAGGCTATATCTCCGAAACTTCTGAATATATTTTAATGTAATAAAGCTCAAATTGAAGAGCTGTACCCTCTTCATATTCTGACTGCAAGCAGCGCCCCCTACTGTAGAAGGAAAGTTATCTTGTGCATATCATGTTTGGTACTCTTTTATTCATTTTACACTATATAAACGATTTTATTCCATGATATGTCTCATTGCCTCATAACAATATGGCTGACCAATGACAACCGAGGAATAAGGACATGTACCGTTCAGAACTACATACAGCGCATTCGCTAATTCGCGCACTTTCTTCATTTTTTGAAAAACAAATAAAATTTTTATACTATGGGTTTGAATTTTGCATCACCCTGTATATGTTTTCCATACAACAACCAAATATACTACCTAAGAATTGCAAACATGATAAAATGGTAAGAAAATCTACACATTACAACAAAAAATTTTAAAAAATGAAGATAGTACCTGTTGTTATACATGAAGCAATATAACCCTTGCAGTCTTGATGAGACCACGTGACACTCATCCTAAGTAGAAAAAGTATGTCTTCAAACACGAATTTCTTCACTTTTCTTCTAAACTCAACTAATTGGTATATATATGTTGTTAGGCAACATCTCAACAATATAACATATGTCATTTTTATATATATTATATTGTTGTGCATTCTTCCTAACTACTGTATATTTAAGGCTATATCTCCGAAACTTCTGAATATATTTTAATGTAATAAAGCTCAAATTGAAGAGCTGTACCCTCTTCATATTCTGACTGCAAGCAGCGCCCCCTACTGTAGAAGGAAAGTTATCTTGTGCATATCATGTTTGGTACTCTTTTATTCATTTTACACTATATAAACGATTTTATTCCATGATATGTCTCATTGCCTCATAACAATATGGCTGACCAATGACAACCGAGGAATAAGGACATGTACCGTTCAGAACTACATACAGCGCATTCGCTAATTCGCGCACTTTCTTCATTTTTTGAAAAACAAATAAAATTTTTATACTATGGGTTTGAATTTTGCATCACCCTGTATATGTTTTCCATACAACAACCAAATATACTACCTAAGAATTGCAAACATGATAAAATGGTAAGAAAATCTACACATTACAACAAAAAATTTTAAAAAATGAAGATAGTACCTGTTGTTATACATGAAGCAATATAACCCTTGCAGTCTTGATGAGACCACGTGACACTCATCCTAAGTAGAAAAAGTATGTCTTCAAACACGAATTTCTTCACTTTTCTTCTAAACTCAACTAATTGGTATATATATGTTGTTAGGCAACATCTCAACAATATAACATATGTCATTTTTATATATATTATATTGTTGTGCATTCTTCCTAACTACTGTATATTTAAGGCTATATCTCCGAAACTTCTGAATATATTTTAATGTAATAAAGCTCAAATTGAAGAGCTGTACCCTCTTCATATTCTGACTGCAACCAGCGCCCCCTACTGTAGAAGGAAAGTTATCTTGTGCATATCATGTTTGGTACTCTTTTATTCATTTTACACTATATAAACGATTTTATTCCATGATATGTCTCATTGCCTCATAACAATATGGCTGACCAATGACAACCGAGGAATAAGGACATGTACCGTTCAGAACTACATACAGCGCATTCGCTAATTGGCGCACTTTCTTCATTTTTTGAAAAACAAATAAAATTTTTATACTATGGGTTTGAATTTTGCATCACCCTGTATATGTTTTCCATACAACAACCAAATATACTACCTAAGAATTGCAAACATGATAAAATGGTAAGAAAATCTACACATTACAACAAAAAATTTAAAAAATGAAGATAGTACCTGTTGTTATACATGAAGCAATATAACCCTTGCAGTCTTGATGAGACCACGTGACACTCATCCTAAGTAGAAAAAGTATGTCTTCAAACACGAATTTCTTCACTTTTCTTCTAAACTCAACTAATTGGTATATATATGTTGTTAGGCAACATCTCAACAATATAACATATGTCATTTTTATATATATTATATTGTTGTGCATTCTTCCTAACTACTGTATATTTAAGGCTATATCTCCGAAACTTCTGAATATATTTTAATGAAATAAAGCTCAAATTGAAGAGCTGTACCCTCTTCATATTCTGACTGCAACCGGCGCCCCCTACTGTAGAAGGAAAGTTATCTTGTGCATATCATGTTTGGTACTCTTTTATTCATTTTACACTATATAAACGATTTTATTCCATGATATGTCTCATTGCCTCATAACAATATGGCTGACCAATGACAACCGAGGAATAAGGACATGTACCGTTCAGAACTACATACAGCGCATTCGCTAATTGGCGCACTTTCTTCATTTTTTGAAAAACAAATAAAATTTTTATACTATGGGTTTGAATTTTGCATCACCCTGTATATGTTTTCCATACAACAACCAAATATACTACCTAAGAATTGCAAACATGATAAAATGGTAAGAAAATCTACACATTACAACAAAAAATTTTAAAAAATGAAGATAGTACCTGTTGTTATACATGAAGCAATATAACCCTTGCAGTCTTGATGAGACCACGTGACACTCATCCTAAGTAGAAAAAGTATGTCTTCAAACACGAATTTCTTCACTTTTCTTCTAAACTCAACTAATTGGTATATATATGTTGTTAGGCAACATCTCAACAATATAACATATGTCATTTTTATATATATTATATTGTTGTGCATTCTTCCTAACTACTGTATATTTAAGGCTATATCTCCGAAACTTCTGAATATATTTTAATGAAATAAAGCTCAAATTGAAGAGCTGTACCCTCTTCATATTCTGACTGCAACCGGCGCCCCCTACTGTAGAAGGAAAGTTATCTTGTGCATATCATGTTTGGTACTCTTTTATTCATTTTACACTATATAAACGATTTTATTCCATGATATGTCTCATTGCCTCATAACAATATGGCTGACCAATGACAACCGAGGAATAAGGACATGTACCGTTCAGAACTACATACAGCGCATTCGCTAATTCGCGCACTTTCTTCATTTTTTGAAAAACAAATAAAATTTTTATACTATGGGTTTGAATTTTGCATCACCCTGTATATGTTTTCCATACAACAACCAAATATACTACCTAAGAATTGCAAACATGATAAAATGGTAAGAAAATCTACACATTACAACAAAAAATTTTAAAAAATGAAGATAGTACCTGTTGTTATACATGAAGCAATATAACCCTTGCAGTCTTGATGAGACCACGTGACACTCATCCTAAGTAGAAAAAGTATGTCTTCAAACACGAATTTCTTCACTTTTCTTCTAAACTCAACTAATTGGTATATATATGTTGTTAGGCAACATCTCAACAATATAACATATGTCATTTTTATATATATTATATTGTTGTGCATTCTTCCTAACTACTGTATATTTAAGGCTATATCTCCGAAACTTCTGAATATATTTTAATGTAATAAAGCTCAAATTGAAGAGCTGTACCCTCTTCATATTCTGACTGCAAGCAGCGCCCCCTACTGTAGAAGGAAAGTTATCTTGTGCATATCATGTTTGGTACTCTTTTATTCATTTTACACTATATAAACGATTTTATTCCATGATATGTCTCATTGCCTCATAACAATATGGCTGACCAATGACAACCGAGGAATAAGGACATGTACCGTTCAGAACTACATACAGCGCATTCGCTAATTCGCGCACTTTCTTCATTTTTTGAAAAACAAATAAAATTTTTATACTATGGGTTTGAATTTTGCATCACCCTGTATATGTTTTCCATACAACAACCAAATATACTACCTAAGAATTGCAAACATGATAAAATGGTAAGAAAATCTACACATTACAACAAAAAATTTTAAAAAATGAAGATAGTACCTGTTGTTATACATGAAGCAATATAACCCTTGCAGTCTTGATGAGACCACGTGACACTCATCCTAAGTAGAAAAAGTATGTCTTCAAACACGAATTTCTTCACTTTTCTTCTAAACTCAACTAATTGGTATATATATGTTGTTAGGCAACATCTCAACAATATAACATATGTCATTTTTATATATATTATATTGTTGTGCATTCTTCCTAACTACTGTATATTTAAGGCTATATCTCCGAAACTTCTGAATATATTTTAATGTAATAAAGCTCAAATTGAAGAGCTGTACCCTCTTCATATTCTGACTGCAACCAGCGCCCCCTACTGTAGAAGGAAAGTTATCTTGTGCATATCATGTTTGGTACTCTTTTATTCATTTTACACTATATAAACGATTTTATTCCATGATATGTCTCATTGCCTCATAACAATATGGCTGACCAATGACAACCGAGGAATAAGGACATGTACCGTTCAGAACTACATACAGCGCATTCGCTAATTGGCGCACTTTCTTCATTTTTTGAAAAACAAATAAAATTTTTATACTATGGGTTTGAATTTTGCATCACCCTGTATATGTTTTCCATACAACAACCAAATATACTACCTAAGAATTGCAAACATGATAAAATGGTAAGAAAATCTACACATTACAACAAAAAATTTTAAAAAATGAAGATAGTACCTGTTGTTATACATGAAGCAATATAACCCTTGCAGTCTTGATGAGACCACGTGACACTCATCCTAAGTAGAAAAAGTATGTCTTCAAACACGAATTTCTTCACTTTTCTTCTAAACTCAACTAATTGGTATATATATGTTGTTAGGCAACATCTCAACAATATAACATATGTCATTTTTATATATATTATATTGTTGTGCATTCTTCCTAACTACTGTATATTTAAGGCTATATCTCCGAAACTTCTGAATATATTTTAATGAAATAAAGCTCAAATTGAAGAGCTGTACCCTCTTCATATTCTGACTGCAACCGGCGCCCCCTACTGTAGAAGGAAAGTTATCTTGTGCATATCATGTTTGGTACTCTTTTATTCATTTTACACTATATAAACGATTTTATTCCATGATATGTCTCATTGCCTCATAACAATATGGCTGACCAATGACAACCGAGGAATAAGGACATGTACCGTTCAGAACTACATACAGCGCATTCGCTAATTGGCGCACTTTCTTCATTTTTTGAAAAACAAATAAAATTTTTATACTATGGGTTTGAATTTTGCATCACCCTGTATATGTTTTCCATACAACAACCAAATATACTACCTAAGAATTGCAAACATGATAAAATGGTAAGAAAATCTACACATTACAACAAAAAATTTTAAAAAATGAAGATAGTACCTGTTGTTATACATGAAGCAATATAACCCTTGCAGTCTTGATGAGACCACGTGACACTCATCCTAAGTAGAAAAAGTATGTCTTCAAACACGAATTTCTTCACTTTTCTTCTAAACTCAACTAATTGGTATATATATGTTGTTAGGCAACATCTCAACAATATAACATATGTCATTTTTATATATATTATATTGTTGTGCATTCTTCCTAACTACTGTATATTTAAGGCTATATCTCCGAAACTTCTGAATATATTTTAATGAAATAAAGCTCAAATTGAAGAGCTGTACCCTCTTCATATTCTGACTGCAACCGGCGCCCCCTACTGTAGAAGGAAAGTTATCTTGTGCATATCATGTTTGGTACTCTTTTATTCATTTTACACTATATAAACGATTTTATTCCATGATATGTCTCATTGCCTCATAACAATATGGCTGACCAATGACAACCGAGGAATAAGGACATGTACCGTTCAGAACTACATACAGCGCATTCGCTAATTCGCGCACTTTCTTCATTTTTTGAAAAACAAATAAAATTTTTATACTATGGGTTTGAATTTTGCATCACCCTGTATATGTTTTCCATACAACAACCAAATATACTACCTAAGAATTGCAAACATGATAAAATGGTAAGAAAATCTACACATTACAACAAAAAATTTTAAAAAATGAAGATAGTACCTGTTGTTATACATGAAGCAATATAACCCTTGCAGTCTTGATGAGACCACGTGACACTCATCCTAAGTAGAAAAAGTATGTCTTCAAACACGAATTTCTTCACTTTTCTTCTAAACTCAACTAATTGGTATATATATGTTGTTAGGCAACATCTCAACAATATAACATATGTCATTTTTATATATATTATATTGTTGTGCATTCTTCCTAACTACTGTATATTTAAGGCTATATCTCCGAAACTTCTGAATATATTTTAATGTAATAAAGCTCAAATTGAAGAGCTGTACCCTCTTCATATTCTGACTGCAAGCAGCGCCCCCTACTGTAGAAGGAAAGTTATCTTGTGCATATCATGTTTGGTACTCTTTTATTCATTTTACACTATATAAACGATTTTATTCCATGATATGTCTCATTGCCTCATAACAATATGGCTGACCAATGACAACCGAGGAATAAGGACATGTACCGTTCAGAACTACATACAGCGCATTCGCTAATTCGCGCACTTTCTTCATTTTTTGAAAAACAAATAAAATTTTTATACTATGGGTTTGAATTTTGCATCACCCTGTATATGTTTTCCATACAACAACCAAATATACTACCTAAGAATTGCAAACATGATAAAATGGTAAGAAAATCTACACATTACAACAAAAAATTTTAAAAAATGAAGATAGTACCTGTTGTTATACATGAAGCAATATAACCCTTGCAGTCTTGATGAGACCACGTGACACTCATCCTAAGTAGAAAAAGTATGTCTTCAAACACGAATTTCTTCACTTTTCTTCTAAACTCAACTAATTGGTATATATATGTTGTTAGGCAACATCTCAACAATATAACATATGTCATTTTTATATATATTATATTGTTGTGCATTCTTCCTAACTACTGTATATTTAAGGCTATATCTCCGAAACTTCTGAATATATTTTAATGTAATAAAGCTCAAATTGAAGAGCTGTACCCTCTTCATATTCTGACTGCAACCAGCGCCCCCTACTGTAGAAGGAAAGTTATCTTGTGCATATCATGTTTGGTACTCTTTTATTCATTTTACACTATATAAACGATTTTATTCCATGATATGTCTCATTGCCTCATAACAATATGGCTGACCAATGACAACCGAGGAATAAGGACATGTACCGTTCAGAACTACATACAGCGCATTCGCTAATTGGCGCACTTTCTTCATTTTTTGAAAAACAAATAAAATTTTTATACTATGGGTTTGAATTTTGCATCACCCTGTATATGTTTTCCATACAACAACCAAATATACTACCTAAGAATTGCAAACATGATAAAATGGTAAGAAAATCTACACATTACAACAAAAAATTTTAAAAAATGAAGATAGTACCTGTTGTTATACATGAAGCAATATAACCCTTGCAGTCTTGATGAGACCACGTGACACTCATCCTAAGTAGAAAAAGTATGTCTTCAAACACGAATTTCTTCACTTTTCTTCTAAACTCAACTAATTGGTATATATATGTTGTTAGGCAACATCTCAACAATATAACATATGTCATTTTTATATATATTATATTGTTGTGCATTCTTCCTAACTACTGTATATTTAAGGCTATATCTCCGAAACTTCTGAATATATTTTAATGAAATAAAGCTCAAATTGAAGAGCTGTACCCTCTTCATATTCTGACTGCAACCGGCGCCCCCTACTGTAGAAGGAAAGTTATCTTGTGCATATCATGTTTGGTACTCTTTTATTCATTTTACACTATATAAACGATTTTATTCCATGATATGTCTCATTGCCTCATAACAATATGGCTGACCAATGACAACCGAGGAATAAGGACATGTACCGTTCAGAACTACATACAGCGCATTCGCTAATTGGCGCACTTTCTTCATTTTTTGAAAAACAAATAAAATTTTTATACTATGGGTTTGAATTTTGCATCACCCTGTATATGTTTTCCATACAACAACCAAATATACTACCTAAGAATTGCAAACATGATAAAATGGTAAGAAAATCTACACATTACAACAAAAAATTTTAAAAAATGAAGATAGTACCTGTTGTTATACATGAAGCAATATAACCCTTGCAGTCTTGATGAGACCACGTGACACTCATCCTAAGTAGAAAAAGTATGTCTTCAAACACGAATTTCTTCACTTTTCTTCTAAACTCAACTAATTGGTATATATATGTTGTTAGGCAACATCTCAACAATATAACATATGTCATTTTTATATATATTATATTGTTGTGCATTCTTCCTAACTACTGTATATTTAAGGCTATATCTCCGAAACTTCTGAATATATTTTAATGAAATAAAGCTCAAATTGAAGAGCTGTACCCTCTTCATATTCTGACTGCAACCGGCGCCCCCTACTGTAGAAGGAAAGTTATCTTGTGCATATCATGTTTGGTACTCTTTTATTCATTTTACACTATATAAACGATTTTATTCCATGATATGTCTCATTGCCTCATAACAATATGGCTGACCAATGACAACCGAGGAATAAGGACATGTACCGTTCAGAACTACATACAGCGCATTCGCTAATTCGCGCACTTTCTTCATTTTTTGAAAAACAAATAAAATTTTTATACTATGGGTTTGAATTTTGCATCACCCTGTATATGTTTTCCATACAACAACCAAATATACTACCTAAGAATTGCAAACATGATAAAATGGTAAGAAAATCTACACATTACAACAAAAAATTTTAAAAAATGAAGATAGTACCTGTTGTTATACATGAAGCAATATAACCCTTGCAGTCTTGATGAGACCACGTGACACTCATCCTAAGTAGAAAAAGTATGTCTTCAAACACGAATTTCTTCACTTTTCTTCTAAACTCAACTAATTGGTATATATATGTTGTTAGGCAACATCTCAACAATATAACATATGTCATTTTTATATATATTATATTGTTGTGCATTCTTCCTAACTACTGTATATTTAAGGCTATATCTCCGAAACTTCTGAATATATTTTAATGTAATAAAGCTCAAATTGAAGAGCTGTACCCTCTTCATATTCTGACTGCAAGCAGCGCCCCCTACTGTAGAAGGAAAGTTATCTTGTGCATATCATGTTTGGTACTCTTTTATTCATTTTACACTATATAAACGATTTTATTCCATGATATGTCTCATTGCCTCATAACAATATGGCTGACCAATGACAACCGAGGAATAAGGACATGTACCGTTCAGAACTACATACAGCGCATTCGCTAATTCGCGCACTTTCTTCATTTTTTGAAAAACAAATAAAATTTTTATACTATGGGTTTGAATTTTGCATCACCCTGTATATGTTTTCCATACAACAACCAAATATACTACCTAAGAATTGCAAACATGATAAAATGGTAAGAAAATCTACACATTACAACAAAAAATTTTAAAAAATGAAGATAGTACCTGTTGTTATACATGAAGCAATATAACCCTTGCAGTCTTGATGAGACCACGTGACACTCATCCTAAGTAGAAAAAGTATGTCTTCAAACACGAATTTCTTCACTTTTCTTCTAAACTCAACTAATTGGTATATATATGTTGTTAGGCAACATCTCAACAATATAACATATGTCATTTTTATATATATTATATTGTTGTGCATTCTTCCTAACTACTGTATATTTAAGGCTATATCTCCGAAACTTCTGAATATATTTTAATGTATTCTCTCTGATATGTAATGTACCCTCTTCATATTCTGACTGCAAGCAGCGCCCCCTACTGTAGAAGGAAAGTTATCTTGTGCATATCATGTTTGGTACTGTTTTATTCATTTTACACTATATAAACGATTTTATTCCATGATATGTCTCATTGCCTCATAACAATATGGCTGACCAATGACAACCGAGGAATAAGGACATGTACCGTTCAGAACTACATACAGCGCATTCGCTAATTCGCGCACTTTCTTCATTTTTTGAAAAACAAATAAAATTTTTATACTATGGGTTTGAATTTTGCATCACCCTGTATATGTTTTCCATACAACAACCAAATATACTACCTAAGAATTGCAAACATGATAAAATGGTAAGAAAATCTACACATTACAACAAAAAATTTTAAAAAATGAAGATAGTACCTGTTGTTATACATGAAGCAATATAACCCTTGCAGTCTTGATGAGACCACGTGACACTCATCCTAAGTAGAAAAAGTATGTCTTCAAACACGAATTTCTTCACTTTTCTTCTAAACTCAACTAATTGGTATATATATGTTGTTAGGCAACATCTCAACAATATAACATATGTCATTTTTATATATATTATATTGTTGTGCATTCTTCCTAACTACTGTATATTTAAGGCTATATCTCCGAAACTTCTGAATATATTTTAATGTAATAAAGCTCAAATTGAAGAGCTGTACCCTCTTCATATTCTGACTGCAACCAGCGCCCCCTACTGTAGAAGGAAAGTTATCTTGTGCATATCATGTTTGGTACTCTTTTATTCATTTTACACTATATAAACGATTTTATTCCATGATATGTCTCATTGCCTCATAACAATATGGCTGACCAATGACAACCGAGGAATAAGGACATGTACCGTTCAGAACTACATACAGCGCATTCGCTAATTGGCGCACTTTCTTCATTTTTTGAAAAACAAATAAAATTTTTATACTATGGGTTTGAATTTTGCATCACCCTGTATATGTTTTCCATACAACAACCAAATATACTACCTAAGAATTGCAAACATGATAAAATGGTAAGAAAATCTACACATTACAACAAAAAATTTTAAAAAATGAAGATAGTACCTGTTGTTATACATGAAGCAATATAACCCTTGCAGTCTTGATGAGACCACGTGACACTCATCCTAAGTAGAAAAAGTATGTCTTCAAACACGAATTTCTTCACTTTTCTTCTAAACTCAACTAATTGGTATATATATGTTGTTAGGCAACATCTCAACAATATAACATATGTCATTTTTATATATATTATATTGTTGTGCATTCTTCCTAACTACTGTATATTTAAGGCTATATCTCCGAAACTTCTGAATATATTTTAATGAAATAAAGCTCAAATTGAAGAGCTGTACCCTCTTCATATTCTGACTGCAACCGGCGCCCCCTACTGTAGAAGGAAAGTTATCTTGTGCATATCATGTTTGGTACTCTTTTATTCATTTTACACTATATAAACGATTTTATTCCATGATATGTCTCATTGCCTCATAACAATATGGCTGACCAATGACAACCGAGGAATAAGGACATGTACCGTTCAGAACTACATACAGCGCATTCGCTAATTGGCGCACTTTCTTCATTTTTTGAAAAACAAATAAAATTTTTATACTATGGGTTTGAATTTTGCATCACCCTGTATATGTTTTCCATACAACAACCAAATATACTACCTAAGAATTGCAAACATGATAAAATGGTAAGAAAATCTACACATTACAACAAAAAATTTTAAAAAATGAAGATAGTACCTGTTGTTATACATGAAGCAATATAACCCTTGCAGTCTTGATGAGACCACGTGACACTCATCCTAAGTAGAAAAAGTATGTCTTCAAACACGAATTTCTTCACTTTTCTTCTAAACTCAACTAATTGGTATATATATGTTGTTAGGCAACATCTCAACAATATAACATATGTCATTTTTATATATATTATATTGTTGTGCATTCTTCCTAACTACTGTATATTTAAGGCTATATCTCCGAAACTTCTGAATATATTTTAATGAAATAAAGCTCAAATTGAAGAGCTGTACCCTCTTCATATTCTGACTGCAAGCAGCGCCCCCTACTGTAGAAGGAAAGTTATCTTGTGCATATCATGTTTGGTACTCTTTTATTCATTTTACACTATATAAACGATTTTATTCCATGATATGTCTCATTGCCTCATAACAATATGGCTGACCAATGACAACCGAGGAATAAGGACATGTACCGTTCAGAACTACATACAGCGCATTCGCTAATTGGCGCACTTTCTTCATTTTTTGAAAAACAAATAAAATTTTTATACTATGGGTTTGAATTTTGCATCACCCTGTATATGTTTTCCATACAACAACCAAATATACTACCTAAGAATTGCAAACATGATAAAATGGTAAGAAAATCTACACATTACAACAAAAAAATTTAAAAAATGAAGATAGTACCTGTTGTTATACATGAAGCAATATAACCCTTGCAGTCTTGATGAGACCACGTGACACTCATCCTAAGTAGAAAAAGTATGTCTTCAAACACGAACTTCTTCACTTTTCTTCTAAACTCAACTAATTGGTATATATATGTTGTTAGGCAACATCTCAACAATATAACATATGTCATTTTTATATATATTATATTGTTGTGCATTCTTCCTAACTACTGTATATTTAAGGCTATATCTCCGAAACTTCTGAATATATTTTAATGTAATAAAGCTCAAATTGAAGAGCTGTACCCTCTTCATATTCTGACTGCAAGCAGCGCCCCCTACTGTAGAATGAAAGTTATCTTGTGCATATCATGTTTGGTACTCTTTTATTCATTTTACACTATATAAACGATTTTATTAAATGATATGTCTCATTGCCTCATAACAATATGGCTGACCAATGACAACCGAGGAATAAGGACATGTACCGTTCAGAACTACATACAGCGCATTCGCTAATTGGCGCACTTTCTTCATTTTTTGAAAAACAAATAAAATTTTTATACTATGGGTTTGAATTTTGCATCACCCTGTATATGTTTTCCATACAACAACCAAATATACTACCTAAGAATTGCAAACATGATAAAATGGTAAGAAAATCTACACATTACAACAAAAAATTTTAAAAAATGAAGATAGTACCTGTTGTTATACATGAAGCAATATAACCCTTGCAGTCTTGATGAGACCACGTGACACTCATCCTAAGTAGAAAAAGTATGTCTTCAAACACGAATTTCTTCACTTTTCTTCTAAACTCAACTAATTGGTATATATATGTTGTTAGGCAACATCTCAACAATATAACATATGTCATTTTTATATATATTATATTGTTGTGCATTCTTCCTAACTACTGTATATTTAAAGCTATATCTCCGAAACTTCTGAATATATTTTAATGTAATCAAGCTCAAATTGAAGAGCTGTACCCTCTTCATATTCTGACTGCAAGCAGCGCCCCCTACTGTAGAAGGAAAGTTATCTTGTGCATATCATATTTGGTACTCTTTTATTCATTTTACACTATATAAACGATTTTATTCCATGATATGTCTCATTGCCTCATAACAATATGGCTGACCAATGACAACCGAGGAATAAGGACATGTACCGTTCAGAACTACATACAGCGCATTCGCTAATTGGCGCACTTTCTTCATTTTTTGAAAAACAAATAAAATTTTTATACTATGGGTTTGAATTTTGCATCACCCTGTATATGTTTTCCATACAACAACCAAATATACTACCTAAGAATTGCAAACATGATAAAATGGTAAGAAAATCTACACATTACAACAAAAAATTTTAAAAAATGAAGATAGTACCTGTTGTTATACATGAAGCAATATAACCCTTGCAGTCTTGATGAGACCACGTGACACTCATCCTAAGTAGAAAAAGTATGTCTTCAAACACGAATTTCTTCACTTTTCTTCTAAACTCAACTAATTGGTATATATATGTTGTTAGACAACATCTCAACAATATAACATATGTCATTTTTATATATATTATATTGTTGTGCATTCTTCCTAACTACTGTATATTTAAGGCTATATCTCCGAAACTTCTGAATATATTTTAATGTAATAAAGCTCAAATTGAAGAGCTGTACCCTCTTCATATTCTGACTGCAAGCAGCGCCCCCTACTGTAGAAGGAAAGTTATCTTGTGCATATCATGTTTGGTACTGTTTTATTCATTTTACACTATATAAGCGATTTTATTCCATGATATGTCTCATTGCCTCATAACAATATGGCTGACCAATGACAACCGAGGAATAAGGACATGTACCGTTCAGAACTACATACAGCGCATTCGCTAATTCGCGCACTTTCTTCATTTTTTGAAAAACAATTAAATTTTTATACTATGGGTTTGAATTTTGCATCACCCTGTATATGTTTTCCATACAACAACCAAATATACTACCTAAGAATTGCAAACATGATAAAATGGTAAGAAAATCTACACATTACAACAAAAAATTTTAAAAAATGAAGATAGTACCTGTTGTTATACATGAAGCAATATAACCCTTGCAGTCTTGATGAGACCACGTGACACTCATCCTAAGTAGAAAAAGTATGTCTTCAAACACGAATTTCTTCACTTTTCTTCTAAACTCAACTAATTGGTATATATATGTTGTTAGGCAACATCTCAACAATATAACATATGTCATTTTTATATATATTATATTGTTGTGCATTCTTCCTAACTACTGTATATTTAAGGCTATATCTCCGAAACTTCTGAATATATTTTAATGTAATAAAGCTCAAATTGAAGAGCTGTACCCTCTTCATATTCTGACTGCAACCGGCGCCCCCTACTGTAGAAGGAAAGTTATCTTGTGCATATCATGTTTGGTACTCTTTTATTCATTTTACACTATATAAACGATTTTATTCCATGATATGTCTCATTGCCTCATAACAATATGGCTGACCAATGACAACCGAGGAATAAGGACATGTACCGTTCAGAACTACATACAGCGCATTCGCTAATTGGCGCACTTTCTTCATTTTTTGAAAAACAAATAAAATTTTTATACTATGGGTTTGAATTTTGCATCACCCTGTATATGTTTTCCATACAACAACCAAATATACTACCTAAGAATTGAAAACATGATAAAATGGTAAGAAAATCTACACATTACAACAAAAAAATTTAAAAAATGAAGATAGTACCTGTTGTTATACATGAAGCAATATAACCCTTGCAGTCTTGATGAGACCACGTGACACTCATCCTAAGTAGAAAAAGTATGTCTTCAAACACGAACTTCTTCACTTTTCTTCTAAACTCAACTAATTGGTATATATATGTTGTTAGGCAACATCTCAACAATATAACATATGTCATTTTTATATATATTATATTGTTGTGCATTCTTCCTAACTACTGTATATTTAAGGCTATATCTCCGAAACTTCTGAATATATTTTAATGTAATAAAGCTCAAATTGAAGAGCTGTACCCTCTTCATATTCTGACTGCAAGCAGCGCCCCCTACTGTAGAAGGAAAGTTATCTTGTGCATATCATGTTTGGTACTCTTTTATTCATTTTACACTATATAAACGATTTTATTCCATGATATGTCTCATTGCCTCATAACAATATGGCTGACCAATGACAACCGAGGAATAAGGACATGTACCGTTCAGAACTACATACAGCGCATTCGCTAATTGGCGCACTTTCTTCACTTTTTGAAAAACAAATAAAATTTTTATACTATGGGTTTGAATTTTGCATCACCCTGTATATGTTTTCCATACAACAACCAAATATACTACCTAAGAATTGCAAACATGATAAAATGGTAAGAAAATCTACACATTACAACAAAAAATTTTAAAAAATGAAGATAGTACCTGTTGTTATACATGAAGCAATATAACCCTTGCAGTCTTGATGAGACCACGTGACACTCATCCTAAGTAGAAAAAGTATGTCTTCAAACACGAATTTCTTCACTTTTCTTCTAAACTCAACTAATTGGTATATATATGTTGTTAGGCAACATCTCAACAATATAACATATGTCATTTTTATATACATTATATTGTTGTGCATTCTTCCTAACTACTGTATATTTAAGGCTATATCTCTGAAACTTCTGAATATATTTTAATGTAATAAAGCTCAAATTGAAGAGCTATACCCTCTTCATATTCTGACTGCAAGCAGCGCCCCCTACTGTAGAAGGAAAGTTATCTTGTGCATATCATGTTTGGTACTCTTTTATTCATTTTACACTATATAAACGATTTTATTCCATGATATGTCTCATTGCCTCATAACAATATGGCTGACCAATGACAACCGAGGAATAAGGACATGTACCGTTCAGAACTACATACAGCGCATTCGCTAATTGGCGCACTTTCTTCATTTTTTGAAAAACAAATAAAATTTTTATACTATGGGTTTGAATTTTGCATCACCCTGTATATGTTTTCCATACAACAACCAAATATACTACCTAAGAATTGCAAACATGATAAAATGGTAAGAAAATCTACACATTACAACAAAAAATTTTAAAAAATGAAGATAGTACCTGTTGTTATACATGAAGCAATATAACCCTTGCAGTCTTGATGAGACCACGTGACACTCATCCTAAGTAGAAAAAGTATGTCTTCAAACACGAATTTCTTCACTTTTCTTCTAAACTCAACTAATTGGTATATATATGTTGTTAGGCAACATCTCAACAATATAACATATGTCATTTTTATATATATTATATTGTTGTGCATTCTTCCTAACTACTGTATATTTAAGGCTATATCTCCGAAACTTCTGAATATATTTTAATGTAATAAAGCTCAAATTGAAGAGCTGTACCCTCTTCATATTCTGACTGCAACCAGCGCCCCCTACTGTAGAAGGAAAGTTATCTTGTGCATATCATATTTGGTACTCTTTTATTCATTTTACACTATATAAACGATTTTATTCCATGATATGTCTCATTGCCTCATAACAATATGGCTGACCAATGACAACCGAGGAATAAGGACATGTACCGTTCAGAACTACATACAGCGCATTCGCTAATTGGCGCACTTTCTTCATTTTTTGAAAAACAAATAAAATTTTTATACTATGGGTTTGAATTTTGCATCACCCTGTATATGTTTTCCATACAACAACCAAATATACTACCTAAGAATTGCAAACATGATAAAATGGTAAGAAAATCTACACATTACAACAAAAAATTTTAAAAAATGAAGATAGTACCTGTTGTTATACATGAAGCAATATAACCCTTGCAGTCTTGATGAGACCACGTGACACTCATCCTAAGTAGAAAAAGTATGTCTTCAAACACGAATTTCTTCACTTTTCTTCTAAACTCAACTAATTGGTATATATATGTTGTTAGACAACATCTCAACAATATAACATATGTCATTTTTATACATATTATATTGTTGTGCATTCTTCCTAACTACTGTATATTTAAGGCTATATCTCCGAAACTTCTGAATATATTTTAATGTAATAAAGCTCAAATTGAAGAGCTGTACCCTCTTCATATTCTGACTGCAAGCAGCGCCCCCTACTGTAGAAGGAAAGTTATCTTGTGCATATCATGTTTGGTACTCTTTTATTCATTTTACACTATATAAACGATTTTATTCCATGATATGTCTCATTGCCTCATAACAATATGGCTGACCAATGACAACCGAGGAATAAGGACATGTACCGTTCAGAACTACATACAGCGCATTCGCTAATTGGCGCACTTTCTTCATTTTTTGAAAAACAAATAAAATTTTTATACTATGGGTTTGAATTTTGCATCACCCTGTATATGTTTTCCATACAACAACCAAATATACTACCTAAGAATTGCAAACATGATAAAATGGTAAGAAAATCTACACATTACAACAAAAAATTTTAAAAAATGAAGATAGTACCTGTTGTTATACATGAAGCAATATAACCCTTGCAGTCTTGATGAGACCACGTGACACTCATCCTAAGTAGAAAAAGTATGTCTTCAAACACGAATTTCTTCACTTTTCTTCTAAACTCAACTAATTGGTATATATATGTTGTTAGGCAACATCTCAACAATATAACATATGTCATTTTTATATATATTATATTGTTGTGCATTCTTCCTAACTACTGTATATTTAAGGCTATATCTCCGAAACTTCTGAATATATTTTAATGAAATAAAGCTCAAATTGAAGAGCTGTACCCTCTTCATATTCTGACTGCAACCGGCGCCCCCTACTGTAGAAGGAAAGTTATCTTGTGCATATCATGTTTGGTACTCTTTTATTCATTTTACACTATATAAACGATTTTATTCCATGATATGTCTCATTGCCTCATAACAATATGGCTGACCAATGACAACCGAGGAATAAGGACATGTACCGTTCAGAACTACATACAGCGCATTCGCTAATTGGCGCACTTTCTTCATTTTTTGAAAAACAAATAAAATTTTTATACTATGGGTTTGAATTTTGCATCACCCTGTATATGTTTTCCATACAACAACCAAATATACTACCTAAGAATTGCAAACATGATAAAATGGTAAGAAAATCTACACATTACAACAAAAAATTTTAAAAAATGAAGATAGTACCTGTTGTTATACATGAAGCAATATAACCCTTGCAGTCTTGATGAGACCATGTGACACTCATCCTAAGTAGAAAAAGTATGTCTTCAAACACGAATTTCTTCACTTTTCTTCTAAACTCAACTAATTGGTATATATATGTTGTTAGGCAACATCTCAACAATATAACATGTCATTTTTATATATATTATATTGTTGTGCATTCTTCCTAACTACTGTATATTTAAGGCTATATCTCCGAAACTTCTGAATATATTTTAATGTAATAAAGCTCAAATTGAAGAGCTGTACCCTCTTCATATTCTGACTGCAACCAGCGCCCCCTACTGTAGAAGGAAAGTTATCTTGTGCATATCATGTTTGGTACTCTTTTATTCATTTTACACTATATAAACGATTTTATTCCATGATATGTCTCATTGCCTCATAACAATATGGCTGACCAATGACAACCGAGGAATAAGGACATGTACCGTTCAGAACTACATACAGCGCATTCGCTAATTGGCGCACTTTCTTCATTTTTTGAAAAACAAATAAAATTTTTATACTATGGGTTTGAATTTTGCATCACCCTGTATATGTTTTCCATACAACAACCAAATATACTACCTAAGAATTGCAAACATGATAAAATGGTAAGAAAATCTACACATTACAACAAAAAATTTTAAAAAATGAAGATAGTACCTGTTGTTATACATGAAGCAATATAACCCTTGCAGTCTTGATGAGACCACGTGACACTCATCCTAAGTAGAAAAAGTATGTCTTCAAACACGAATTTCTTCACTTTTCTTCTAAACTCAACTAATTGGTATATATATGTTGTTAGGCAACATCTCAACAATATAACATATGTCATTTTTATATATATTATATTGTTGTGCATTCTTCCTAACTACTGTATATTTAAGGCTATATCTCCGAAACTTCTGAATATATTTTAATGTAATAAAGCTCAAATTGAAGAGCTGTACCCTCTTCATATTCTGACTGCAAGCAGCGCCCCCTACTGTAGAAGGAAAGTTATCTTGTGCATATCATATTTGGTACTCTTTTATTCATTTTACACTATATAAACGATTTTATTCCATGATATGTCTCATTGCCTCATAACAATATGGCTGACCAATGACAACCGAGGAATAAGGACATGTACCGTTCAGAACTACATACAGCGCATTCGCTAATTGGCGCACTTTCTTCATTTTTTGAAAAACAAATAAAATTTTTATACTATGGGTTTGAATTTTGCATCACCCTGTATATGTTTTCCACACAACAACCAAATATACTACCTAAGAATTGCAAACATGATAAAATGGTAAGAAAATCTACACATTACAACAAAAAATTTTAAAAAATGAAGATAGTACCTGTTGTTATACATGAAGCAATATAACCCTTGCAGTCTTGATGAGACCACGTGACACTCATCCTAAGTAGAAAAAGTATGTCTTCAAACACGAATTTCTTCACTTTTCTTCTAAACTCAACTAATTGGTATATATATGTTGTTAGACAACATCTCAACAATATAACATATGTCATTTTTATATATATTATATTGTTGTGCATTCTTCCTAACTACTGTATATTTAAGGCTATATCTCCGAAACTTCTGAATATATTTTAATGTAATAAAGCTCAAATTGAAGAGCTGTACCCTCTTCATATTCTGACTGCAAGCAGCGCCCCCTACTGTAGAAGGAAAGTTATCTTGTGCATATCATATTTGGTACTCTTTTATTCATTTTACACTATATAAACGATTTTATTCCATGATATGTCTCATTGCCTCATAACAATATGGCTGACCAATGACAACCGAGGAATAAGGACATGTACCGTTCAGAACTACATACAGCGCATTCGCTAATTGGCGCACTTTCTTCATTTTTTGAAAAACAAATAAAATTTTTATACTATGGGTTTGAATTTTGCATCACCCTGTATATGTTTTCCATACAACAACCAAATATACTACCTAAGAATTGCAAACATGATAAAATGGTAAGAAAATCTACACATTACAACAAAAAATTTTAAAAAAATGAAGATAGTACCTGTTGTTATACATGAAGCAATATAACCCTTGCAGTCTTGATGAGACCACGTGACACTCATCCTAAGTAGAAAAAGTATGTCTTCAAACACGAATTTCTTCACTTTTCTTCTAAACTCAACTAATTGGTATATATATGTTGTTAGGCAACATCTCAACCAATATAACATATGTCATTTTTATATATATTATATTGTTGTGCATTCTTCCTAACTACTGTATATTTAAGGCTATATCTCCGAAACTTCTGAATATATTTTAATGTAATAAAGCTCAAATTGAAGAGCTGTACCCTCTTCATATTCTGACTGCAAGCAGCGCCCCCTACTGTAGAAGGAAAGTTATCTTGTGCATATCATGTTTGGTACTCTTTTATTCATTTTACACTATATAAACGATTTTATTCCATGATATGTCTCATTGCCTCATAACAATATGGCTGACCAATGACAACCGAGGAATAAGGACATGTACCGTTCAGAACTACATACAGCGCATTCGCTAATTGGCGCACTTTCTTCATTTTTTGAAAAACAAATAAAATTTTTATACTATGGGTTTGAATTTTGCATCACCCTGTATATGTTTTCCATACAACAACCAAATATACTACCTAAGAATTGCAAACATGATAAAATGGTAAGAAAATCTACACATTACAACAAAAAATTTTAAAAAATGAAGATAGTACCTGTTGTTATACATGAAGCAATATAACCCTTGCAGTCTTGATGAGACCACGTGACACTCATCCTAAGTAGAAAAAGTATGTCTTCAAACACGAATTTCTTCACTTTTCTTCTAAACTCAACTAATTGGTATATATATGTTGTTAGGCAACATCTCAACAATATAACATATGTCATTTTTATATATATTATATTGTTGTGCATTCTTCCTAACTACTGTATATTTAAGGCTATATCTCCGAAACTTCTGAATATATTTTAATGTAATAAAGCTCAAATTGAAGAGCTATACCCTCTTCATATTCTGACTGCAAGCAGCGCCCCCTACTGTAGAAGGAAAGTTATCTTGTGCATATCATATTTGGTACTCTTTTATTCATTTTACACTATATAAACGATTTTATTCCATGATATGTCTCATTGTCTCAAAACAATATGGCTGACCAATGACAACCGAGGAATAAGGACATGTACCGTTCAGAACTACATACAGCGCATTCGCTAATTGGCGCACTTTCTTCATTTTTTGAAAAACAAATAAAATTTTTATACTATGGGTTTGAATTTTGCATCACCCTGTATATGTTTTCCATACAACAACCAAATATACTACCTAAGAATTGCAAACATGATAAAATGGTAAGAAAATCTACACATTACAACAAAAAATTTTAAAAAATGAAGATAGTACCTGTTGTTATACATGAAGCAATATAACCCTTGCAGTCTTGATGAGACCACGTGACACTCATCCTAAGTAGAAAAAGTATGTCTTCAAACACGAATTTCTTCACTTTTCTTCTAAACTCAACTAATTGGTATATATATGTTGTTAGGCAACATCTCAACAATATAACATATGTCATTTTTATATATATTATATTGTTGTGCATTCTTCCTAACTACTGTATATTTAAGGCTATATCTCCGAAACTTCTGAATATATTTTAATGTAATAAAGCTCAAATTGAAGAGCTGTACCCTCTTCATATTCTGACTGCAAGCAGCGCCCCCTACTGTAGAAGGAACGTTATCTTGTGCATATCATATTTGGTACTCTTTTATTCATTTTACACTATATAAACGATTTTATTCCATGATATGTCTCATTGCCTCATAACAATATGGCTGACCAATGACAACCGAGGAATAAGGACATGTACCGTTCAGAACTACATACAGCGCATTCGCTAATTGGCGCACTTTCTTCATTTTTTGAAAAACAAATAAAATTTTTATACTATGGGTTTGAATTTTGCATCACCCTGTATATGTTTTCCGTACAACAACCAAATATACTACCTAAGAATTGCAAACATGATAAAATGGTAAGAAAATCTACACATTACAACAAAAAATTTTAAAAAATGAAGATAGTACCTGTTGTTATACATGAAGCAATATAACCCTTGCAGTCTTGATGAGACCACGTGACACTCATCCTAAGTAGAAAAAGTATGTCTTCAAACACGAATTTCTTCACTTTTCTTCTAAACTCAACTAATTGGTATATATATGTTGTTAGGCAACATCTCAACAATATAACATATGTCATTTTTATATATATTATATTGTTGTGCATTCTTCCTAACTACTGTATATTTAAGGCTATATCTCTGAAACTTCTGAATATATTTTAATGTAATAAAGCTCAAATTGAAGAGCTGTACCCTCTTCATATTCTGACTGCAAGCAGCGCCCCCTACTGTAGAAGGAAAGTTATCTTGTGCATATCATGTTTGGTACTCTTTTATTCATTTTACACTATATAAACGATTTTATTCCATGATATGTCTCATTGCCTCATAACAATATGGCTGACCAATGACAACCGAGGAATAAGGACATGTACCGTTCAGAACTACATACAGCGCATTCGCTAATTGGCGCACTTTCTTCATTTTTTGAAAAACAAATAAAATTTTTATACTATGGGTTTGAATTTTGCATCACCCTGGATATGTTTTCCATACAACAACCAAATATACTACCTAAGAATTGCAAACATGATAAAATGGTAAGAAAATCTACACATTACAACAAAAAATTTTAAAAAATGAAGATAGTACCTGTTGTTATACATGAAGCAATATAACCCTTGCAGTCTTGATGAGACCACGTGACACTCATCCTAAGTAGAAAAAGTATGTCTTCAAACACGAATTTCTTCACTTTTCTTCTAAACTCAACTAATTGGTATATATATGTTGTTAGGCAACATCTCAACAATATAACATATGTCATTTTTATATATATTATATTGTTGTGCATTCTTCCTAACTACTGTATATTTAAGGCTATATCTCCGAAACTTCTGAATATATTTTAATGTAATAAAGCTCAAATTGAAGAGCTGTACCCTCTTCATATTCTGACTGCAAGCAGCGCCCCCTACTGTAGAAGGAAAGTTATCTTGTGCATATCATGTTTGGTACTCTTTTATTCATTTTACACTATATAAACGATTTTATTCCATGATATGTCTCATTGCCTCATAACAATATGGCTGACCAATGACAACCGAGGAATAAGGACATGTACCGTTCAGAACTACATACAGCGCATTCGCTAATTGGCGCACTTTCTTCATTTTTTGAAAAACAAATAAAATTTTTATACTATGGGTTTGAATTTTGCATCACCCTGTATATGTTTTCCATACAACAACCAAATATACTACCTAAGAATTGCAAACATGATAAAATGGTAAGAAAATCTACACATTACAACAAAAAATTTTAAAAAATGAAGATAGTACCTGTTGTTATACATGAAGCAATATAACCCTTGCAGTCTTGATGAGACCACGTGACACTCATCCTAAGTAGAAAAAGTATGTCTTCAAACACGAATTTCTTCACTTTTCTTCTAAACTCAACTAATTGGTATATATATGTTGTTAGGCAACATCTCAACAATATAACATATGTCATTTTTATATATATTATATTGTTGTGCATTCTTCCTAACTACTGTATATTTAAGGCTATATCTCCGAAACTTCTGAATATATTTTAATGTAATAAAGCTCAAATTGAAGAGCTGTACCCTCTTCATATTCTGACTGCAAGCAGAGCCCCCTACTGTAGAAGGAACGTTATCTTGTGCATATCATATTTGGTACTCTTTTATTCATTTTACACTATATAAACGATTTTATTCCATGATATGTCTCATTGCCTCATAACAATATGGCTGACCAATGACAACCGAGGAATAAGGACATGTACCGTTCAGAACTACATACAGCGCATTCGCTAATTGGCGCACTTTCTTCATTTTTTGAAAAACAAATAAAATTTTTATACTATGGGTTTGAATTTTGCATCACCCTGTATATGTTTTCCGTACAACAACCAAATATACTACCTAAGAATTGCAAACATGATAAAATGGTAAGAAAATCTACACATTACAACAAAAAATTTTAAAAAATGAAGATAGTACCTGTTGTTATACATGAAGCAATATAACCCTTGCAGTCTTGATGAGACCACGTGACACTCATCCTAAGTAGAAAAAGTATGTCTTCAAACACGAATTTCTTCACTTTTCTTCTAAACTCAACTAATTGGTATATATATGTTGTTAGGCAACATCTCAACAATATAACATATGTCATTTTTATATATATTATATTGTTGTGCATTCTTCCTAACTACTGTATATTTAAGGCTATATCTCTGAAACTTCTGAATATATTTTAATGTAATAAAGCTCAAATTGAAGAGCTGTACCATCTTCATATTCTGACTGCAAGCAGCGCCCCCTACTGTAGAAGGAAAGTTATCTTGTGCATATCATGTTTGGTACTCTTTTATTCATTTTACACTATATAAACGATTTTATTCCATGATATGTCTCATTGCCTCATAACAATATGGCTGACCAATGACAACCGAGGAATAAGGACATGTACCGTTCAGAACTACATACAGCGCATTCGCTAATTGGCGCACTTTCTTCATTTTTTGAAAAACAAATAAAATTTTTATACTATGGGTTTGAATTTTGCATCACCCTGGATATGTTTTCCATACAACAACCAAATATACTACCTAAGAATTGCAAACATGATAAAATGGTAAGAAAATCTACACATTACAACAAAAAATTTTAAAAAATGAAGATAGTACCTGTTGTTATACATGAAGCAATATAACCCTTGCAGTCTTGATGAGACCACGTGACACTCATCCTAAGTAGAAAAAGTATGTCTTCAAACACGAATTTCTTCACTTTTCTTCTAAACTCAACTAATTGGTATATATATGTTGTTAGGCAACATCTCAACAATATAACATATGTCATTTTTATATATATTATATTGTTGTGCATTCTTCCTAACTACTGTATATTTAAGGCTATATCTCCGAAACTTCTGAATATATTTTAATGTAATAAAGCTCAAATTGAAGAGCTGTACCCTCTTCATATTCTGACTGCAAGCAGCGCCCCCTACTGTAGAAGGAAAGTTATCTTGTGCATATCATGTTTGGTACTCTTTTATTCATTTTACACTATATAAACGATTTTATTCCATGATATGTCTCATTGCCTCATAACAATATGGCTGACCAATGACAACCGAGGAATAAGGACATGTACCGTTCAGAACTACATACAGCGCATTCGCTAATTGGCGCACTTTCTTCATTTTTTGAAAAACAAATAAAATTTTTATACTATGGGTTTGAATTTTGCATCACCCTGTATATGTTTTCCATACAACAACCAATATACTACCTAAGAATTGCAAACATGATAAAATGGTAAGAAAATCTACACATTACAACAAAAAATTTTAAAAAATGAAGATAGTACCTGTTGTTATACATGAAGCAATATAACCCTTGCAGTCTTGATGAGACCACGTGACACTCCTCCTGAGTAGAAAAAGTATGTCTTCAAACACGAATTTCTTCACCTTTCTTCTAAACTCAACTAATTGGTATATATATGTTGTTAGGCAACATCTCAACAATATAACATATGTCATTTTTATATATATTATATTGTTGTGCATTCTTCCTAACTACTGTATATTTAAGGCTATATCTCCGAAACTTCTGAATATATTTTAATGTAATAAAGCTCAAATTGAAGAGCTGTACCCTCTTCATATTCTGACTGCAAGCAGCGCCCCCTACTGTAGAAGGAAAGTTATCTTGTGCATATCATGTTTGGTACTCTTTTATTCATTTTACACTATATAAACGATTTTATTCCATGATATGTCTCATTGCCTCATAACAATATGGCTGACCAATGACAACCGAGGAATAAGGACATGTACCGTTCAGAACTACATACAGCGCATTCGCTAATTGGCGCACTTTCTTCATTTTTTGAAAAACAAATAAAATTTTTATACTATGGGTTTGAATTTTGCATCACCCTGTATATGTTTTCCATACAACAACCAAATATACTACCTAAGAATTGCAAACATGATAAAATGGTAAGAAAATCTACACATTACAACAAAAAATTTTTAAAAATGAAGATAGTACCTGTTGTTATACATGAAGCAATATAACCCTTGCAGTCTTGATGAGACCACGTGACACTCATCCTAAGTAGAAAAAGTATGTCTTCAAACACGAATTTCTTCACTTTTCTTCTAAACTCAACTAATTGGTATATATATGTTGTTAGGCAACATCTCAACAATATAACATATGTCATTTTTATATATATTATATTGTTGTGCATTCTTCCTAACTACTGTATATTTAAGGCTATATCTCCGAAACTTCTGAATATATTTTAATGTAATAAAGCTCAAATTGAAGAGCTGTACCCTCTTCATATTCTGACTGCAAGCAGCGCCCCTACTGTAGAAGGAAAGTTATCTTGTGCATATCATGTTTGGTACTCTTTTATTCATTTTACACTATATAAACGATTTTATTCCATGATATGTCTCATTGCCTCATAACAATATGGCTGACCAATGACAACCGAGGAATAAGGACATGTACCGTTCAGAACTACATACAACGCATTCGCTAATTGGCGCACTTTCTTCATTTTTTGAAAAACAAATAAAATTTTTATACTATGGGTTTGAATTTCCCTGTATATGTTTTCCATACAACAACCAAATATACTACCTAAGAATTGCAAACATGATAAAATGGTAAGAAAATCTACACATTACAACAAAAAATTTTAAAAAATGAAGATAGTACCTGTTGTTATACATGAAGCAATATAACCCTTGCAGTCTTGATGAGACCACGTGACACTCATCCTAAGTAGAAAAAGTATGTCTTCAAACACGAATTTCTTCACTTTTCTTCTAAACTCAACTAATTGGTATATATATGTTGTTAGGCAACATCTCAACAATATAACATATGTCATTTTTATATATATTATATTGTTGTGCATTCTTCCTAACTACTGTATATTTAAGGCTATATCTCCGAAACTTCTGAATATATTTTAATGTAATAAAGCTCAAATTGAAGAGCTGTACCCTCTTCATATTCTGACTGCAAGCAGCGCCCCCTACTGTAGAAGGAAAGTTATCTTGTGCATATCATATTTGGTACTGTTTTATTCATTTTACACTATATAAACGATTTTATTCCATGATATGTCTCATTGCCTCATAACAATATGGCTGACCAATAACAACCGAGGAATAAGGACATGTACCGTTCAGAACTACATACAGCGCATTCGCTAATTGGCGCACTTTCTTCATTTTTTGAAAAACAAATAAAATTTTTATACTATGGGTTTGAATTTTGCATCACCCTGTATATGTTTTCCATACAACAACCAAATATACTACCTAAGAATTGCAAACATGATAAAATGGTAAGAAAATCTACACATTACAACAAAAAATTTTAAAAAATGAAGATAGTACCTGTTGTTATACATGAAGCAATATAACCCTTGCAGTCTTGATGAGACCACGTGACACTCATCCTAAGTAGAAAAAGTATGTCTTCAAACACGAATTTCTTCACTTTTCTTCTAAACTCAACTAATTGGTATATATATGTTGTTAGGCAACATCTCAACAATATAACATATGTCATTTTTATATATATTATATTGTTGTGCATTCTTCCTAACTACTGTATATTTAAGGCTATATCTCCGAAACTTCTGAATATATTTTAATGAAATAAAGCTCAAATTGAAGAGCTGTACCCTCTTCATATTCTGACTGCAAGCAGCGCCCCCTACTGTAGAAGGAAAGCTATCTTGTGCATATCATGTTTGGTACTCTTTTATTCATTTTACACTATATAAACGATTTTATTCCATGATATGTCTCATTGCCTCATAACAATATGGCTGACCAATGACAACCGAGGAATAAGGACATGTACCGTTCAGAACTACATACAACGCATTCGCTAATTGGCGCACTTTCTTCATTTTTTGAAAAACAAATAAAATTTTTATACTATGGGTTTGAATTTTGCATCACCCTGTATATGTTTTCCATACAACAACCAAATATACTACCTAAGAATTGCAAACATGATAAAATGGTAAGAAAATCTACACATTACAACAAAAAATTTTAAAAAATGAAGATAGTACCTGTTGTTATACATGAAGCAATATAACCCTTGCAGTCTTGATGAGACCACGTGACACTCATCCTAAGTAGAAAAAGTATGTCTTCAAACACGAATTTCTTCACTTTTCTTCTAAACTCAACTAATTGGTATATATATGTTGTTAGGCAACATCTCAACAATATAACATATGTCATTTTTATATATATTATATTGTTGTGCATTCTTCCTAACTACTGTATATTTAAGGCTATATCTCCGAAACTTCTGAATATATTTTAATGTAATAAAGCTCAAATTGAAGAGCTGTACCCTCTTCATATTCTGACTGCAAGCAGCGCCCCCTACTGTAGAACGAAAGTTATCTTGTGCATATCATATTTGGTACTCTTTTATTCATTTTACACTATATAAACGATTTTATTCCATGATATGTCTCATTGCCTCATAACAATATGGCTGACCAATGACAACCGAGGAATAAGGACATGTACCGTTCAGAACTACATACAGCGCATTCGCTAATTGGCGCACTTTCTTCATTTTTTGAAAAACAAATAAAATTTTTATACTATGGGTTTGAATTTTGCATCACCCTGTATATGTTTTCCATACAACAACCAAATATACTACCTAAGAATTGCAAACATGATAAAATGGTAAGAAAATCTACACATTACAACAAAAAATTTTAAAAAATGAAGATAGTACCTGTTGTTATACATGAAGCAATATAACCCTTGCAGTCTTGATGAGACCACGTGACACTCATCCTAAGTAGAAAAAGTATGTCTTCAAACACGAATTTCTTCACTTTTCTTCTAAACTCAACTAATTGGTATATATATGTTGTTAGGCAACATCTCAACAATATAACATATGTCATTTTTATATATATTATATTGTTGTGCATTCTTCCTAACTACTGTATATTTAAGGCTATATCTCCGAAACTTCTGAATATATTTTAATGAAATAAAGCTCAAATTGAAGAGCTGTACCCTCTTCATATTCTGACTGCAAGCAGCGCCCCCTACTGTAGAAGGAAAGCTATCTTGTGCATATCATGTTTGGTACTCTTTTATTCATTTTACACTATATAAACGATTTTATTCCATGATATGTCTCATTGCCTCATAACAATATGGCTGACCAATGGCAACCGAGGAATAAGGACATGTACCGTTCAGAACTACATACAACGCATTCGCTAATTCGCGCACTTTCTTCATTTTTTGAAAAACAAATAAAATTTTTATACTATGGGTTTGAATTTTGCATCACCCTGTATATGTTTTCCATACAACAACCAAATATACTACCTAAGAATTGCAAACATGATAAAATGGTAAGAAAATCTACACATTACAACAAAAAATTTTAAAAAATGAAGATAGTACCTGTTGTTATACATGAAGCAATATAACCCTTGCAGTCTTGATGAGACCACGTGACACTCATCCTAAGTAGAAAAAGTATGTCTTCAAACACGAATTTCTTCACTTTTCTTCTAAACTCAACTAATTGGTATATATATGTTGTTAGGCAACATCTCAACAATATAACATATGTCATTTTATATATATTATATTGTTGTGCATTCTTCCTAACTACTGTATATTTAAGGCTATATCTCCGAAACTTCTGAATATATTTTAATGTAATAAAGCTCAAATTGAAGAGCTGTACCCTCTTCATATTCTGACTGCAACCAGCGCCCCCTACTGTAGAAGGAAAGTTATCTTGTGCATATCATATTTGGTACTCTTTTATTCATTTTACACTATATAAACGATTTTATTCCATGATATGTCTCATTGCCTCATAACAATATGGCTGACCAATGACAACCGAGGAATAAGGACATGTACCGTTCAGAACTACATACAGCGCATTCGCTAATTGGCGCACTTTCTTCATTTTTTGAAAAACAAATAAAATTTTTATACTATGGGTTTGAATTTTGCATCACCTGTATATGTTTTCCATACAACAACCAAATATACTACCTAAGAATTTGCAAACATGATAAAATGGTAAGAAAATCTACACATTACAACAAAAAATTTTAAAAAATGAAGATAGTACCTGTTGTTATACATGAAGCAATATAACCCTTGCAGTCTTGATGAGACCACGTGACACTCATCCTAAGTAGAAAAAGTATGTCTTCAAACACGAATTTCTTCACTTTTCTTCTAAACTCAACTAATTGGTATATATATGTTGTTAGGCAACATCTCAACAATATAACATATGTCATTTTTATATATATTATATTGTTGTGCATTCTTCCTAACTACTGTATATTTAAGGCTATATCCCCGAAACTTCTGAATATATTTTAATGAAATAAAGCTCAAATTGAAAAGCTGTACCCTCTTCATATTCTGACTGCAAGCAGCGCCCCCTACTGTAGAAGGAAAGTTATCTTGTGCATATCATGTTTGGTACTCTTTTATTCATTTTACACTATATAAACGATTTTATTCCATGATATGTCTCATTGCCTCATAACAATATGGCTGACCAATGACAACCGAGGAATAAGGACATGTACCGTTCAGAACTACATACAGCGCATTCGCTAATTGGCGCACTTTCTTCATTTTTTGAAAAACAAATAAAATTTTTATACTATGGGTTTGAATTTTGCATCACCCTGTATATGTTTTCCATACAACAACCAAATATACTACCTAAGAATTGCAAACATGATAAAATGGTAAGAAAATCTACACATTACAACAAAAAATTTTAAAAAATGAAGATAGTACCTGTTGTTATACATGAAGCAATATAACCCTTGCAGTCTTGATGAGACCACGTGACACTCATCCTAAGTAGAAAAAGTATGTCTTCAAACACGAATTTCTTCACTTTTCTTCTAAACTCAACTAATTGGTATATATATGTTGTTAGGCAACATCTCAACAATATAACATATGTCATTTTTATATATATTATATTGTTGTGCATTCTTCCTAACTACTGTATATTTAAGGCTATATCTCCGAAACTTCTGAATATATTTTAATGTAATAAAGCTCAAATTGAAGAGCTGTACCCTCTTCATATTCTGACTGCAAGCAGCGCCCCCTACTGTAGAAGGAATGTTATCTTGTGCATATCATATTTGGTACTCTTTTATTCATTTTACACTATATAAACGATTTTATTCCATGATATGTCTCATTGCCTCATAACAATATGGCTGACCAATGACAACCGAGGAATAAGGACATGTACCGTTCAGAACTACATACAACGCATTCGCTAATTGGCGCACTTTCTTCATTTTTTGAAAAACAAATAAAATTTTTATACTATGGGTTTGAATTTTGCATCACCCTGTATATGTTTCCCTTACAACAACCAAATATACTACCTAAGAATTGCAAACATGATAAAATGGTAAGAAAATCTACACATTACAACAAAAAATTTTAAAAAATGAAGATAGTACCTGTTGTTATACATGAAGCAATATAACCCTTGCAGTCTTGATGAGACCACGTGACACTCATCCTAAGTAGAAAAAGTATGTCTTCAAACACGAATTTCTTCACTTTTCTTCTAAACTCAACTAATTGGTATATATATGTTGTTAGGCAACATCTCAACAATATAACATATGTCATTTTTATATATATTATATTGTTGTGCATTCTTCCTAACTACTGTATATTTAAGGCTATATCTCCGAAACTTCTGAATATATTTTAATGTAATAAAGCTCAAATTGAAGAGCTGTAACCTCTTCATATTCTGACTGCAAGCAGCGCCTCCTACTGTAGAAGGAAAGTTATCTTGTGCATATCATGTTTGGTACTCTTTTATTCATTTTACACTATATAAACGATTTTATTCCATGATATGTCTCATTGCCTCATAACAATATGGCTGACCAATGACAACCGAGGAATAAGGACATGTACCGTTCAGAACTACATACAACGCATTCGCTAATTGGCGCACTTTCTTCATTTTTTGAAAAACAAATAAAATTTTTATACTATGGGTTTGAATTTTGCATCACCCTGTATATGTTTTCCATACAACAACCAAATATACTACCTATGAATTGCAAACATGATAAAATGGTAAGAAAATCTACACATTACAACAAAAAATTTTAAAAAATGAAGATAGTACCTGTTGTTATACATGAAGCAATATAACCCTTGCAGTCTTGATGAGACCACGTGACACTCATCCTAAGTAGAAAAAGTATGTCTTCAAACACGAATTTCTTCACTTTTCTTCTAAACTCAACTAATTGGTATATATATGTTGTTAGGCAACATCTCAACAATATAACATATGTCATTTTTATATATATTATATTGTTGCGCATTCTTCCTAACTACTGTATATTTAAGGCTATATCTCCGAAACTTCTGAATATATTTTAATGTAATAAAGCTCAAATTGAAGAGCTGTACCCTCTTCATATTCTTACTGCAAGCAGCGCCCCCTACTGTAGAAGGAAAGTTATCTTGTGCATATCATGTTTGGTACTCTTTTATTCATTTTACACTATATAAACGATTTTATTCCATGATATGTCTCATTGCCTCATAACAATATGGCTGACCAATGACAACCGAGGAATAAGGACATGTACCGTTCAGAACTACATACAGCGCATTCGCTAATTGGCGCACTTTCTTCATTTTTTGAAAAACAAATAAAATTTTTATACTATGGGTTTGAATTTTGCATCACCCTGTATATGTTTTCCATACAACAACCAAATATACTACCTAAGAATTGCAAACATGATAAAATGGTAAGAAAATCTACACATTACAACAAAAAATTTTAAAAAATGAAGATAGTACCTGTTGTTATACATGAAGCAATATAACCCTTGCAGTCTTGATGAGACCACGTGACACTCATCCTAAGTAGAAAAAGTATGTCTTCAAACACGAATTTCTTCACTTTTCTTCTAAACTCAACTAATTGGTATATATATGTTGTTAGGCAACATCTCAACAATATAACATATGTCATTTTTATATATATTATATTGTTGTGCATTCTTCCTAACTACTGTATATTTAAGGCTATATCTCCGAAACTTCTGAATATATTTTAATGTAATAAAGCTCAAATTGAAGAGCTGTACCCTCTTCATATTCTGACTGCAAGCAGCGCCCCCTACTGTAGAAGGAAAGTTATCTTGTGCATATCATATTTGGTACTCTTTTATTCATTTTACACTATATAAACGATTTTATTCCATGATATGTCTCATTGCCTCATAACAATATGGCTGACCAATGACAACCGAGGAATAAGGACATGTACCGTTCAGAACTACATACAGCGCATTCGCTAATTGGCGCACTTTCTTCATTTTTTGAAAAACAAATAAAATTTTTATACTATGGGTTTGAATTTTGCATCACCCTGTATATGTTTTCCATACAACAACCAAATATACTACCTAAGAATTGCAAACATGATAAAATGGTAAGAAAATCTACACATTACAACAAAAAATTTTAAAAAATGAAGATAGTACCTGTTGTTATACATGAAGCAATATAACCCTTGCAGTCTTGATGAGACCACGTGACACTCATCCTAAGTAGAAAAAGTATGTCTTCAAACACGAATTTCTTCACTTTTCTTCTAAACTCAACTAATTGGTATATATATGTTGTTAGGCAACATCTCAACAATATAACATATGTCATTTTTATATATATTATATTGTTGTGCATTCTTCCTAACTACTGTATATTTAAGGCTATATCTCCGAAACTTCTGAATATATTTTAATGTAATAAAGCTCAAATTGAAGAGCTGTACCCTCTTCATATTCTGACTGCAAGCAGCGCCCCCTACTGTAGAAGGAAAGTTATCTTGTGCATATCATGTTTGGTACTCTTTTATTCATTTTACACTATATAAACGATTTTATTCCATGATATGTCTCATTGCCTCATAACAATATGGCTGACCAATGACAACCGAGGAATAAGGACATGTACCGTTCAGAACTACATACAGCGCATTCGCTAATTGGCGCACTTTCTTCATTTTTTGAAAAACAAATACAATTTTTATACTATGGGTTTGAATTTTGCATCACCCTGGATATGTTTTCCATACAACAACCAAATATACTACCTAAGAATTGCAAACATGATAAAATGGTAAGAAAATCTACACATTACAACAAAAAATTTTAAAAAATGAAGATAGTACCTGTTGTTATACATGAAGCAATATAACCCTTGCAGTCTTGATGAGACCACGTGACACTCATCCTAAGTAGAAAAAGTATGTCTTCAAACACGAATTTCTTCACTTTTCTTCTAAACTCAACTAATTGGTATATATATGTTGTTAGGCAACATCTCAACAATATAACATATGTCATTTTTATATATATTATATTGTTGTGCATTCTTCCTAACTACTGTATATTTAAGGCTATATCCCCGAAACTTCTGAATATATTTTAATGAAATAAAGCTCAAATTGAAAAGCTGTACCCTCTTCATATTCTGACTGCAAGCAGCGCCCCCTACTGTAGAAGGAAAGTTATCTTGTGCATATAATGTTTGGTACTCTTTTATTCATTTTACACTATATAAACGATTTTATTCCATGATATGTCTCATTGCCTCATAACAATATGGCTGACCAATGACAACCGAGGAATAAGGACATGTACCGTTCAGAACTACATACAGCGCATTCGCTAATTGGCGCACTTTCTTCATTTTTTGAAAAACAAATAAAATTTTTATACTATGGGTTTGAATTTTGCATCACCCTGTATATGTTTTCCATACAACAACCAAATATACTACCTAAGAATTGCAAACATGATAAAATGGTAAGAAAATCTACACATTACAACAAAAAATTTTAAAAAATGAAGATAGTACCTGTTGTTATACATGAAGCAATATAACCCTTGCAGTCTTGATGAGACCACGTGACACTCATCCTAAGTAGAAAAAGTATGTCTTCAAACACGAATTTCTTCACTTTTCTTCTAAACTCAACTAATTGGTATATATATGTTGTTAGGCAACATCTCAACAATATAACATATGTCATTTTTATATATATTATATTGTTGTGCATTCTTCCTAACTACTGTATATTTAAGGCTATATCTCCGAAACTTCTGAATATATTTTAATGTAATAAAGCTCAAATTGAAGAGCTCTACCCTCTTCATATTCTGACTGCAAGCAGCGCCCCCTACTGTAGATGGAAAGTTATCTTGTGCATATCATATTTGGTACTCTTTTATTCATTTTACACTATATAAACGAATTTATTCCATGATATGTCTCATTGCCTCATAACAATATGGCTGACCAATGACAACCGAGGAATAAGGACATGTACCGTTCAGAACTACATACAGCGCATTCGCTAATTGGCGCACTTTCTTCATTTTTTGAAAAACAAATAAAATTTTTATACTATGGGTTTGAATTTTGCATCACCCTGTATATGTTTTCCATACAACAACCAAATATACTACCTAAGAATTGCAAACATGATAAAATGGTAAGAAAATCTACACATTACAACAAAAAATTTTAAAAAATGAAGATAGTACCTGTTGTTATACATGAAGCAATATAACCCTTGCAGTCTTGATGAGACCACGTGACACTCATCCTAAGTAGAAAAAGTATGTCTTCAAACACGAATTTCTTCACTTTTCTTCTAAACTCAACTAATTGGTATATATATGTTGTTAGGCAACATCTCAACAATATAACATATGTCATTTTTATATATATTATATTGTTGTGCATTCTTCCTAACTACTGTATATTTAAGGCTATATCCCCGAAACTTCTGAATATATTTTAATGAAATAAAGCTCAAATTGAAAAGCTGTACCCTCTTCATATTCTGACTGCAAGCAGCGCCCCCTACTGTAGAAGGAAAGTTATCTTGTGCATATCATGTTTGGTACTCTTTTATTCATTTTACACTATATAAACGATTTTATTCCATGATATGTCTCATTGCCTCATAACAATATGGCTGACCAATGACAACCGAGGAATAAGGACATGTACCGTTCAGAACTACATACAGCGCATTCGCTAATTGGCGCACTTTCTTCATTTTTTGAAAAACAAATAAAATTTTTATACTATGGGTTTGAATTTTGCATCACCCTGTATATGTTTTCCATACAACAACCAAATATACTACCTAAGAATTGCAAACATGATAAAATGGTAAGAAAATCTACACATTACAACAAAAAATTTTAAAAAATGAAGATAGTACCTGTTGTTATACATGAAGCAATATAACCCTTGCAGTCTTGATGAGACCACGTGACACTCATCCTAAGTAGAAAAAGTATGTCTTCAAACACGAATTTCTTCACTTTTCTTCTAAACTCAACTAATTGGTATATATATGTTGTTAGGCAACATCTCAACAATATAACATATGTCATTTTTATATATATTATATTGTTGTGCATTCTTCCTAACTACTGTATATTTAAGGCTATATCCCCGAAACTTCTGAATATATTTTAATGAAATAAAGCTCAAATTGAAAAGCTGTACCCTCTTCATATTCTGACTGCAAGCAGCGCCCCCTACTGTAGAAGGAAAGTTATCTTGTGCATATCATGTTTGGTACTCTTTTATTCATTTTACACTATATAAACGATTTTATTCCATGATATGTCTCATTGCCTCATAACAATATGGCTGACCAATGACAACCGAGGAATAAGGACATGTACCGTTCAGAACTACATACAGCGCATTCGCTAATTGGCGCACTTTCTTCATTTTTTGAAAAACAAATAAAATTTTTATACTATGGGTTTGAATTTTGCATCACCCTGTATATGTTTTCCATACAACAACCAAATATACTACCTAAGAATTGCAAACATGATAAAATGGTAAGAAAATCTACACATTACAACAAAAAATTTTAAAAAATGAAGATAGTACCTGTTGTTATACATGAAGCAATATAACCCTTGCAGTCTTGATGAGACCACGTGACACTCATCCTAAGTAGAAAAAGTATGTCTTCAAACACGAATTTCTTCACTTTTCTTCTAAACTCAACTAATTGGTATATATATGTTGTTAGGCAACATCTCAACAATATAACATATGTCATTTTTATATATATTATATTGTTGTGCATTCTTCCTAACTACTGTATATTTAAGGCTATATCTCCGAAACTTCTGAATATATTTTAATGAAATAAAGCTCAAATTGAAAAGCTGTACCCTCTTCATATTCTGACTGCAAGCAGCGCCCCCTACTGTAGAAGGAAAGTTATCTTGTGCATATCATGTTTGGTACTCTTTTATTCATTTTACACTATATAAACGATTTTATTCCATGATATGTCTCATTGCCTCATAACAATATGGCTGACCAATGACAACCGAGGAATAAGGACATGTACCGTTCAGAACTACATACAGCGCATTCGCTAATTGGCGCACTTTCTTCATTTTTTGAAAAACAAATAAAATTTTTATACTATGGGTTTGAATTTTGCATCACCCTGTATATGTTTTCCATACAACAACCAAATATACTACCTAAGAATTGCAAACATGATAAAATGGTAAGAAAATCTACACATTACAACAAAAAATTTTAAAAAATGAAGATAGTACCTGTTGTTATACATGAAGCAATATAACCCTTGCAGTCTTGATGAGACCACGTGACACTCATCCTAAGTAGAAAAAGTATGTCTTCAAACACGAATTTCTTCACTTTTCTTCTAAACTCAACTAATTGGTATATATATGTTGTTAGGCAACATCTCAACAATATAACATATGTCATTTTTATATATATTATATTGTTGTGCATTCTTCCTAACTACTGTATATTTAAGGCTATATCTCCGAAACTTCTGAATATATTTTAATGTAATAAAGCTCAAATTGAAGAGCTGTACCCTCTTCATATTCTGACTGCAAGCAGCGCCCCCTACTGTAGAAGGAATGTTATCTTGTGCATATCATATTTGGTACTCTTTTATTCATTTTACACTATATAAACGATTTTATTCCATGATATGTCTCATTGCCTCATAACAATATGGCTGACCAATGACAACCGAGGAATAAGGACATGTACCGTTCAGAACTACATACAACGCATTCGCTAATTGGCGCACTTTCTTCATTTTTTGAAAAACAAATAAAATTTTTATACTATGGGTTTGAATTTTGCATCACCCTGTATATGTTTTCCATACAACAACCAAATATACTACCTAAGAATTGCAAACATGATAAAATGGTAAGAAAATCTACACATTACAACAAAAAATTTTAAAAAATGAAGATAGTACCTGTTGTTATACATGAAGCAATATAACCCTTGCAGTCTTGATGAGACCACGTGACACTCATCCTAAGTAGAAAAAGTATGTCTTCAAACACGAATTTCTTCACTTTTCTTCTAAACTCAACTAATTGGTATATATATGTTGTTAGGCAACATCTCAACAATATAACATATGTCATTTTTATATATATTATATTGTTGTGCATTCTTCCTAACTACTGTATATTTAAGGCTATATCTCCGAAACTTCTGAATATATTTTAATGTAATAAAGCTCAAATTGAAGAGCTGTACCCTCTTCATATTCTGACTGCAAGCAGCGCCCCCTACTGTAGAAGGAAAGTTATCTTGTGCATATCATATTTGGTACTCTTTTATTCATTTTACACTATATAAACGATTTTATTCCATGATATGTCTCATTGCCTCATAACAATATGGCTGACCAATGACAACCGAGGAATAAGGACATGTACCGTTCAGAACTACATACAGCGCATTCGCTAATTGGCGCACTTTCTTCATTTTTTGAAAAACAAATAAAATTTTTATACTATGGGTTTGAATTTTGCATCACCCTGTATATGTTTTCCATACAACAACCAAATATACTACATAAGAATTGCAAACATGATAAAATGGTAAGAAAATCTACACATTACAACAAAAAATTTTAAAAAATGAAGATAGTACCTGTTGTTATATATGAAGCAATATAACCCTTGCAGTCTTGATGAGACCACGTGACACTCATCCTAAGTAGAAAAAGTATGTCTAAAAACACGAATTTCTTCACTTTTCTTCTAAACTCAACTAATTGGTATATATATGTTGTTAGGCAACATCTCAACAATATAACATATGTCATTTTTATATATATTATATTGTTGTGCATTCTTCCTAACTACTGTATATTTAAGGCTATATCTCCGAAACTTCTGAATATATTTTAATGTAATAAAGCTCAAATTGAAGAGCTGTAACCTCTTCATATTCTGACTGCAAGCAGCGCCCCCTACTGTAGAAGGAAAGTTATCTTGTGCATATCATGTTTGGTACTCTTTTATTCATTTTACACTATATAAACGATTTTATTCCATGATATGTCTCATTGCCTCATAACAATATGGCTGACAAATGACAACCGAGGAATAAGGACATGTACCGTTCAGAACTACATACAACGCATTCGCTAATTGGCGCACTTTCTTCATTTTTTGAAAAACAAATAAAATTTTTATACTATGGGTTTGAATTTTGCATCACCCTGTATATGTTTTCCATACAACAACCAAATATACTACCTATGAATTGCAAACATGATAAAATGGTAAGAAAATCTACACATTACAACAAAAAATTTTAAAAAATGAAGATAGTACCTGTTGTTATACATGAAGCAATATAACCCTTGCAGTCTTGATGAGACCACGTGACACTCATCCTAAGTAGAAAAAGTATGTCTTCAAACACGAATTTCTTCACTTTTCTTCTAAACTCAACTAATTGGTATATATATGTTGTTAGGCAACATCTCAACAATATAACATATGTCATTTTTATATATATTATATTGTTGTGCATTCTTCCTAACTACTGTATATTTAAGGCTATATCTCCGAAACTTCTGAATATATTTTAATGTAATAAAGCTCAAATTGAAGAGCTGTACCCTCTTCATATTCTGACTGCAAGCAGCGCCCCCTACTGTAGAAGGAAAGTTATCTTGTGCATATCATATTTGGTACTCTTTTATTCATTTTACACTATATAAACGATTTTATTCCATGATATGTCTCATTGCCTCATAACAATATGGCTGACCAATGACAACCGAGGAATAAGGACATGTACCGTTCAGAACTACATACAGCGCATTCGCTAATTGGCGCACTTTCTTCATTTTTTGAAAAACAAATAAAATTTTTATACTATGGGTTTGAATTTTGCATCACCCTGTATATGTTTTCCATACAACAACCAAATATACTACCTAAGAATTGCAAACATGATAAAATGGTAAGAAAATCTACACATTACAACAAAAAATTTTAAAAAATGAAGATAGTACCTGTTGTTATACATGAAGCAATATAACCCTTGCAGTCTTGATGAGACCACGTGACACTCATCCTAAGTAGAAAAAGTATGTCTTCAAACACGAATTTCTTCACTTTTCTTCTAAACTCAACTAATTGGTATATATATGTTGTTAGGCAACATCTCAACAATATAACATATGTCATTTTTATATATATTATATTGTTGTGCATTCTTCCTAACTACTGTATATTTAAGGCTATATCTCCGAAACTTCTGAATATATTTTAATGTAATAAAGCTCAAGTTGAAGAGCTGTACCCTCTTCATATTCTGACTGCAAGCAGCGCCCCCTACTGTAGAAGGAAAGTTATCTTGTGCATATCATGTTTGGTACTCTTTTATTCATTTTACACTATATAAACGATTTTATTCCATGATATGTCTCATTGCCTCATAACAATATGGCTGACCAATGACAACCGAGGAATAAGGACATGTACCGTTCAGAACTACATACAACGCATTCGCTAATTGGCGCACTTTCTTCATTTTTTGAAAAACAAATAAAATTTTTATACTATGGGTTTGAATTTTGCATCACCCTGTATATGTTTTCCATACAACAACCAAATATACTACCTAAGAATTGCAAACATGATAAAATGGTAAGAAAATCTACACATTACAACAAAAAATTTTAAAAAATGAAGATAGTACCTGTTGTTATACATGAAGCAATATAACCCTTGCAGTCTTGATGAGACCACGTGACACTCATCCTAAGTAGAAAAAGTATGTCTTCAAACACGAATTTCTTCACTTTTCTTCTAAACTCAACTAATTGGTATATATATGTTGTTAGGCAACATCTCAACAATATAACATATGTCATTTTTATATATATTATATTGTTGTGCATTCTTCCTAACTACTGTATATTTAAGGCTATATCTCCGAAACTTCTGAATATATTTTAATGTAATAAAGCTCAAATTGAAGAGCTGTACCCTCTTCATATTCTGACTGCAAGCAGCGCCCCCTACTGTAGAAGGAAAGTTATCTTGTGCATATCATATTTGGTACTCTTTTATTCATTTTACACTATATAAACGATTTTATTCCATGATATGTCTCATTGCCTCATAACAATATGGCTGACCAATGACAACCGAGGAATAAGGACATGTACCGTTCAGAACTACATACAGCGCATTCGCTAATTGGCGCACTTTCTTCATTTTTTGAAAAACAAATAAAATTTTTATACTATGGGTTTGAATTTTGCATCACCCTGTATATGTTTTCCATACAACAACCAAATATACTACCTAAGAATTGCAAACATGATAAAATGGTAAGAAAATCTACACATTACAACAAAAAATTTTAAAAAATGAAGATAGTACCTGTTGTTATACATGAAGCAATATAACCCTTGCAGTCTTGATGAGACCACGTGACACTCATCCTAAGTAGAAAAAGTATGTCTTCAAACACGAATTTCTTCACTTTTCTTCTAAACTCAACTAATTGGTATATATATGTTGTTAGGCAACATCTCAACAATATAACATATGTCATTTTTATATATATTATATTGTTGTGCATTCTTCCTAACTACTGTATATTTAAGGCTATATCTCCGAAACTTCTGAATATATTTTAATGTAATAAAGCTCAAATTGAAGAGCTGTACCCTCTTCATATTCTGACTGCAAGCAGCGCCCCCTACTGTAGAAGGAAAGTTATCTTGTGCATATCATGTTTGGTACTCTTTTATTCATTTTACACTATATAAACGATTTTATTCCATGATATGTCTCATTGCCTCATAACAATATGGCTGACCAATGACAACCGAGGAATAAGGACATGTACCGTTCAGAACTACATACAGCGCATTCGCTAATTGGCGCACTTTCTTCATTTTTTGAAAAACAAATACAATTTTTATACTATGGGTTTGAATTTTGCATCACCCTGGATATGTTTTCCATACAACAACCAAATATACTACCTAAGAATTGCAAACATGATAAAATGGTAAGAAAATCTACACATTACAACAAAAAATTTTAAAAAATGAAGATAGTACCTGTTGTTATACATGAAGCAATATAACCCTTGCAGTCTTGATGAGACCACGTGACACTCATCCTAAGTAGAAAAAGTATGTCTTCAAACACGAATTTCTTCACTTTTCTTCTAAACTCAACTAATTGGTATATATATGTTGTTAGGCAACATCTCAACAATATAACATATGTCATTTTTATATATATTATATTGTTGTGCATTCTTCCTAACTACTGTATATTTAAGGCTATATCTCCGAAACTTCTGAATATATTTTAATGTAATAAAGCTCAAATTGAAGAGCTGTACCCTCTTCATATTCTGACTGCAAGCAGCGCCCCCTACTGTAGAAGGAAAGTTATCTTGTGCATATCATGTTTGGTACTCTTTTATTCATTTTACACTATATAAACGATTTTATTCCATGATATGTCTCATTGCCTCATAACAATATGGCTAACCAATGACAACCGAGGAATAAGGACATGTACCGTTCAGAACTACATACAGCGCATTCGCTAATTGGCGCACTTTCTTCATTTTTTGAAAAACAAATAAAATTTTTATACTATGGGTTTGAATTTTGCATCACCCTGTATATGTTTTCCATACAACAACCAAATATACTACCTAAGAATTGCAAACATGATAAAATGGTAAGAAAATCTACACATTACAACAAAAAATTTTAAAAAATGAAGATAGTACCTGTTGTTATACATGAAGCAATATAACCCTTGCAGTCTTGATGAGACCACGTGACACTCATCCTAAGTAGAAAAAGTATGTCTTCAAACACGAATTTCTTCACTTTTCTTCTAAACTCAACTAATTGGTATATATATGTTGTTAGGCAACATCTCAACAATATAACATATGTCATTTTTATATATATTATATTGTTGTGCATTCTTCCTAACTACTGTATATTTAAGGCTATATCTCCGAAACTTCTGAATATATTTTAATGTAATAAAGCTCAAATTGAAGAGCTGTACCCTCTTCATATTCTGACTGCAAGCAGCGCCCCCTACTGTAGAAGGAAAGTTATCTTGTGCATATCATATTTGGTACTCTTTTATTCATTTTACACTATATAAACGATTTTATTCCATGATATGTCTCATTGCCTCATAACAATATGGCTGACCAATGACAACCGAGGAATAAGGACATGTACCGTTCAGAACTACATACAGCGCATTCGCTAATTGGCGCACTTTCTTCATTTTTTGAAAAACAAATAAAATTTTTATACTATGGGTTTGAATTTTGCATCACCCTGTATATGTTTTCCATACAACAACCAAATATACTACCTAAGAATTGCAAACATGATAAAATGGTAAGAAAATCTACACATTACAACAAAAAATTTTAAAAAATGAAGATAGTACCTGTTGTTATACATGAAGCAATATAACCCTTGCAGTCTTGATGAGACCACGTGACACTCATCCTAAGTAGAAAAAGTATGTCTTCAAACACGAATTTCTTCACTTTTCTTCTAAACTCAACTAATTGGTATATATATGTTGTTAGGCAACATCTCAACAATATAACATATGTCATTTTTATATATATTATATTGTTGTGCATTCTTCCTAACTACTGTATATTTAAGGCTATATCTCCGAAACTTCTGAATATATTTTAATGTAATAAAGCTCAAATTGAAGAGCTGTAACCTCTTCATATTCTGACTGCAAGCAGCGCCCCCTACTGTAGAAGGAAAGTTATCTTGTGCATATCATGTTTGGTACTGTTTTATTCATTTTACACTATATAAACGATTTTATTCCATGATATGTCTCATTGCCTCATAACAATATGGCTGACCAATGACAACCGAGGAATAAGGACATGTACCGTTCAGAACTACATACAACGCATTCGCTAATTGGCGCACTTTCTTCATTTTTTGAAAAACAAATAAAATTTTTATACTATGGGTTTGAATTTTGCATCACCCTGTATATGTTTTCCATACAACAACCAAATATACTACCTATGAATTGCAAACATGATAAAATGGTAAGAAAATCTACACATTACAACAAAAAATTTTAAAAAATGAAGATAGTACCTGTTGTTATACATGAAGCAATATAACCCTTGCAGTCTTGATGAGATCACGTGACACTCATCCTAAGTAGAAAAAGTATGTCTTCAAACACGAATTTCTTCACTTTTCTTCTAAACTCAACTAATTGGTATATATATGTTGTTAGGCAACATCTCAACAATATAACATATGTCATTTTTATATATATTATATTGTTGTGCATTCTTCCTAACTACTGTATATTTAAGGCTATATCTCCGAAACTTCTGAATATATTTTAATGTAATAAAGCTCAAATTGAAGAGCTGTAACCTCTTCATATTCTGACTGCAAGCAGCGCCCCCTACTGTAGAAGGAAAGTTATCTTGTGCATATCATGTTTGGTACTGTTTTATTCATTTTACACTATATAAACGATTTTATTCCATGATATGTCTCATTGCCTCATAACAATATGGCTGACCAATGACAACCGAGGAATAAGGACATGTACCGTTCAGAACTACATACAACGCATTCGCTAATTGGCGCACTTTCTTCATTTTTTGAAAAACAAATAAAATTTTTATACTATGGGTTTGAATTTTGCATCACCCTGTATATGTTTTCCATACAACAACCAAATATACTACCTATGAATTGCAAACATGATAAAATGGTAAGAAAATCTACACATTACAACAAAAAATTTTAAAAAATGAAGATAGTACCTGTTGTTATACATGAAGCAATATAACCCTTGCAGTCTTGATGAGATCACGTGACACTCATCCTAAGTAGAAAAAGTATGTCTTCAAACACGAATTTCTTCACTTTTCTTCTAAACTCAACTAATTGGTATATATATGTTGTTAGGCAACATCTCAACAATATAACATATGTCATTTTTATATATATTATATTGTTGTGCATTCTTCCTAACTACTGTATATTTAAGGCTATATCTCCGAAACTTCTGAATATATTTTAATGTAATAAAGCTCAAATTGAAGAGCTGTACCCTCTTCATATTCTGACTGCAAGCAGCGCCCCCTACTGTAGAAGGAAAGTTATCTTGTGCATATCATATTTGGTACTCTTTTATTCATTTTACACTATATAAACGATTTTATTCCATGATATGTCTCATTGCCTCATAACAATATGGCTGACCAATGACAACCGAGGAATAAGGACATGTACCGTTCAGAACTACATACAGCGCATTCGCTAATTGGCGCACTTTCTTCATTTTTTGAAAAACAAATAAAATTTTTATACTATGGGTTTGAATTTTGCATCACCCTGGATATGTTTTCCATACAACAACCAAATATACTACCTAAGAATTGCAAACATGATAAAATGGTAAGAAAATCTACACATTACAACAAAAAATTTTAAAAAATGAAGATAGTACCTGTTGTTATACATGAAGCAATATAACCCTTGCAGTCTTGATGAGACCACGTGACACTCATCCTAAGTAGAAAAAGTATGTCTTCAAACACGAATTTCTTCACTTTTCTTCTAAACTCAACTAATTGGTATATATATGTTGTTAGGCAACATCTCAACAATATAACATATGTCATTTTTATATATATTATATTGTTGTGCATTCTTCCTAACTACTGTATATTTAAGGCTATATCTCCGAAACTTCTGAATATATTTTAATGTAATAAAGCTCAAATTGAAGAGCTGTACCCTCTTCATATTCTGACTGCAAGCAGCGCCCCCTACTGTAGAAGGAAAGTTATCTTGTGCATATCATATTTGGTACTCTTTTATTCATTTTACACTATATAAACGATTTTATTCCATGATATGTCTCATTGCCTCATAACAATATGGCTGACCAATGACAACCGAGGAATAAGGACATGTACCGTTCAGAACTACATACAGCGCATTCGCTAATTGGCGCACTTTCTTCATTTTTTGAAAAACAAATAAAATTTTTATACTATGGGTTTGAATTTTGCATCACCCTGTATATGTTTTCCATACAACAACCAAATATACTACCTAAGAATTGCAAACATGATAAAATGGTAAGAAAATCTACACATTACAACAAAAAATTTTAAAAAATGAAGATAGTACCTGTTGTTATACATGAAGCAATATAACCCTTGCAGTCTTGATGAGACCACGTGACACTCATCCTAAGTAGAAAAAGTATGTCTTCAAACACGAATTTCTTCACTTTTCTTCTAAACTCAACTAATTGGTATATATATGTTGTTAGGCAACATCTCAACAATATAACATATGTCATTTTTATATATATTATATTGTTGTGCATTCTTCCTAACTACTGTATATTTAAGGCTATATCTCCGAAACTTCTGAATATATTTTAATGTAATAAAGCTCAAATTGAAGAGCTGTACCCTCTTCATATTCTGACTGCAACCAGCGCCCCCTACTGTAGAAGGAAAGTTATCTTGTGCATATCATGTTTGGTACTCTTTTATTCATTTTACACTATATAAACGATTTTATTCCATGATATGTCTCATTGCCTCATAACAATATGGCTGACCAATGACAACCGAGGAATAAGGACATGTACCGTTCAGAACTACATACAGCGCATTCGCTAATTGGCGCACTTTCTTCATTTTTTGAAAAACAAATACAATTTTTATACTATGGGTTTGAATTTTGCATCACCCTGGATATGTTTTCCATACAACAACCAAATATACTACCTAAGAATTGCAAACATGATAAAATGGTAAGAAAATCTACACATTACAACAAAAAAATTTAAAAAATGAAGATAGTACCTGTTGTTATACATGAAGCAATATAACCCTTGCAGTCTTGATGAGACCACGTGACACTCATCCTAAGTAGAAAAAGTATGTCTTCAAACACGAATTTCTTCACTTTTCTTCTAAACTCATCTAATTGGTATATATATGTTGTTAGGCAACATCTCAACAATATAACATATGTCATTTTTATATATATTATATTGTTGTGCATTCTTCCTAACTACTGTATATTTAAGGCTATATCTCCGAAACTTCTGAATATATTTTAATGTAATAAAGCTCAAATTGAAGAGCTGTACCCTCTTCATATTCTGACTGCAAGCAGCGCCCCCTACTGTAGAAGGAAAGTTATCTTGTGCATATCATGTTTGGTACTCTTTTATTCATTTTACACTATATAAACGATTTTATTCCATGATATGTCTCATTGCCTCATAACAATATGGCTAACCAATGACAACCGAGGAATAAGGACATGTACCGTTCAGAACTACATACAGCGCATTCGCTAATTGGCGCACTTTCTTCATTTTTTGAAAAACAAATAAAATTTTTATACTATGGGTTTGAATTTTGCATCACCCTGTATATGTTTTCCATACAACAACCAAATATACTACCTAAGAATTGCAAACATGATAAAATGGTAAGAAAATCTACACATTACAACAAAAAATTTTAAAAAATGAAGATAGTACCTGTTGTTATACATGAAGCAATATAACCCTTGCAGTCTTGATGAGACCACGTGACACTCATCCTAAGTAGAAAAAGTATGTCTTCAAACACGAATTTCTTCACTTTTCTTCTAAACTCAACTAATTGGTATATATATGTTGTTAGGCAACATCTCAACAATATAACATATGTCATTTTTATATATATTATATTGTTGTGCATTCTTCCTAACTACTGTATATTTAAGGCTATATCTCCGAAACTTCTGAATATATTTTAATGTAATAAAGCTCAAATTGAAGAGCTGTACCCTCTTCATATTCTGACTGCAAGCAGCGCCCCCTACTGTAGAAGGAAAGTTATCTTGTGCATATCATGTTTGGTACTCTTTTATTCATTTTACACTATATAAACGATTTTATTCCATGATATGTCTCATTGCCTCATAACAATATGGCTGACCAATGACAACCGAGGAATAAGGACATGTACCGTTCAGAACTACATACAGCGCATTCGCTAATTGGCGCACTTTCTTCATTTTTTGAAAAACAAATAAAATTTTTATACTATGGGTTTGAATTTTGCATCACCCTGGATATGTTTTCCATACAACAACCAAATATACTACCTAAGAATTGCAAACATGATAAAATGGTAAGAAAATCTACACATTACAACAAAAAATTTTAAAAAATGAAGATAGTACCTGTTGTTATACATGAAGCAATATAACCCTTGCAGTCTTGATGAGACCACGTGACACTCATCCTAAGTAGAAAAAGTATGTCTTCAAACACGAATTTCTTCACTTTTCTTCTAAACTCAACTAATTGGTATATATATGTTGTTAGGCAACATCTCAACAATATAACATATGTCATTTTTATATATATTATATTGTTGTGCATTCTTCCTAACTACTGTATATTTAAGGCTATATCTCCGAAACTTCAGAATATATTTTAATGTAATAAAGCTCAAATTGAAGAGCTGTACCCTCTTCATATTCTGACTGCAAGCAGCGCCCCCTACTGTAGAAGGAAAGTTATCTTGTGCATATCATGTTTGGTACTCTTTTATTCATTTTACACTATATAAACGATTTTATTCCATGATATGTCTCATTGCCTCATAACAATATGGCTGACCAATGACAACCGAGGAATAAGGACATGTACCGTTCAGAACTACATACAGCGCATTCGCTAATTGGCGCACTTTCTTCATTTTTTGAAAAACAAATAAAATTTTTATACTATGGGTTTGAATTTTGCATCACCCTGGATATGTTTTCCATACAACAACCAAATATACTACCTAAGAATTGCAAACATGATAAAATGGTAAGAAAATCTACACATTACAACAAAAAATTTTAAAAAATGAAGATAGTACCTGTTGTTATACATGAAGCAATATAACCCTTGCAGTCTTGATGAGACCACGTGACACTCATGCTAAGTAGAAAAAGTATGTCTTCAAACACGAATTTCTTCACTTTTCTTCTAAACTCAACTAATTGGTATATATATGTTGTTAGGCAACATCTCAACAATATAACATATGTCATTTTTATATATATTATATTGTTGTGCATTCTTCCTAACTACTGTATATTTAAGGCTATATCTCCGAAACTTCTGAATATATTTTAATGTAATAAAGCTCAAATTGAAGAGCTGTAACCTCTTCATATTCTGACTGCAAGCAGCGCCCCCTACTGTAGAAGGAAAGTTATCTTGTGCATATCATGTTTGGTACTGTTTTATTCATTTTACACTATATAAACGATTTTATTCCATGATATGTCTCATTGCCTCATAACAATATGGCTGACCAATGACAACCGAGGAATAAGGACATGTACCGTTCAGAACTACATACAACGCATTCGCTAATTGGCGCACTTTCTTCATTTTTTGAAAAACAAATAAAATTTTTATACTATGGGTTTGAATTTTGCATCACCCTGTATATGTTTTCCATACAACAACCAAATATACTACCTATGAATTGCAAACATGATAAAATGGTAAGAAAATCTACACATTACAACAAAAAATTTTAAAAAATGAAGATAGTACCTGTTGTTATACATGAAGCAATATAACCCTTGCAGTTTTGATGAGATCACGTGACACTCATCCTAAGTAGAAAAAGTATGTCTTCAAACACGAATTTCTTCACTTTTCTTCTAAACTCAACTAATTGGTATATATATGTTGTTAGGCAACATCTCAACAATATAACATATGTCATTTTTATATATATTATATTGTTGTGCATTCTTCCTAACTACTGTATATTTAAGGCTATATCTCCGAAACTTCTGAATATATTTTAATGTAATAAAGCTCAAATTGAAGAGCTGTACCCTCTTCATATTCTGACTGCAAGCAGCGCCCCCTACTGTAGAAGGAAAGTTATCTTGTGCATATCATATTTGGTACTCTTTTATTCATTTTACACTATATAAACGATTTTATTCCATGATATGTCTCATTGCCTCATAACAATATGGCTGACCAATGACAACCGAGGAATAAGGACATGTACCGTTCAGAACTACATACAGCGCATTCGCTAATTGGCGCACTTTCTTCATTTTTTGAAAAACAAATAAAATTTTTATACTATGGGTTTGAATTTTGCATCACCCTGTATATGTTTTCCATACAACAACCAAATATACTACCTAAGAATTGCAAACATGATAAAATGGTAAGAAAATCTACACATTACAACAAAAAATTTTAAAAAATGAAGATAGTACCTGTTGTTATACATGAAGCAATATAACCCTTGCAGTCTTGATGAGACCACGTGACACTCATCCTAAGTAGAAAAAGTATGTCTTCAAACACGAATTTCTTCACTTTTCTTCTAAACTCAACTAATTGGTATATATATGTTGTTAGGCAACATCTCAACAATATAACATATGTCATTTTTATATATATTATATTGTTGTGCATTCTTCCTAACTACTGTATATTTAAGGCTATATCTCCGAAACTTCTGAATATATTTTAATGTAATAAAGCTCAAGTTGAAGAGCTGTACCCTCTTCATATTCTGACTGCAACCAGCGCCCCCTACTGTAGAAGGAAAGTTATCTTGTGCATATCATGTTTGGTACTCTTTTATTCATTTTACACTATATAAACGATTTTATTCCATGATATGTCTCATTGCCTCATAACAATATGGCTGACCAATGACAACCGAGGAATAAGGACATGTACCGTTCAGAACTACATACAACGCATTCGCTAATTGGCGCACTTTCTTCATTTTTTGAAAAACAAATAAAATTTTTATACTATGGGTTTGAATTTTGCATCACCCTGTATATGTTTTCCATACAACAACCAAATATACTACCTAAGAATTGCAAACATGATAAAATGGTAAGAAAATCTACACATTACAACAAAAAATTTTAAAAAATGAAGATAGTACCTGTTGTTATACATGAAGCAATATAACCCTTGCAGTCTTGATGAGACCACGTGACACTCATCCTAAGTAGAAAAAGTATGTCTTCAAACACGAATTTCTTCACTTTTCTTCTAAACTCAACTAATTGGTATATATATGTTGTTAGGCAACATCTCAACAATATAACATATGTCATTTTTATATATATTATATTGTTGTGCATTCTTCCTAACTACTGTATATTTAAGGCTATATCTCCGAAACTTCTGAATATATTTTAATGTAATAAAGCTCAAATTGAAGAGCTGTACCCTCTTCATATTCTGACTGCAAGCAGCGCCCCCTACTGTAGAAGGAAAGTTATCTTGTGCATATCATATTTGGTACTCTTTTATTCATTTTACACTATATAAACGATTTTATTCCATGATATGTCTCATTGCCTCATAACAATATGGCTGACCAATGACAACCGAGGAATAAGGACATGTACCGTTCAGAACTACATACAGCGCATTCGCTAATTGGCGCACTTTCTTCATTTTTTGAAAAACAAATAAAATTTTTATACTATGGGTTTGAATTTTGCATCACCCTGTATATGTTTTCCATACAACAACCAAATATACTACCTAAGAATTGCAAACATGATAAAATGGTAAGAAAATCTACACATTACAACAAAAAATTTTAAAAAATGAAGATAGTACCTGTTGTTATACATGAAGCAATATAACCCTTGCAGTCTTGATGAGACCACGTGACACTCATCCTAAGTAGAAAAAGTATGTCTTCAAACACGAATTTCTTCACTTTTCTTCTAAACTCAACTAATTGGTATATATATGTTGTTAGGCAACATCTCAACAATATAACATATGTCATTTTTATATATATTATATTGTTGTGCATTCTTCCTAACTACTGTATATTTAAGGCTATATCTCCGAAACTTCTGAATATATTTTAATGTAATAAAGCTCAAATTGAAGAGCTGTACCCTCTTCATATTCTGACTGCAAGCAGCGCCCCCTACTGTAGAAGGAAAGTTATCTTGTGCATATCATGTTTGGTACTCTTTTATTCATTTTACACTATATAAACGATTTTATTCCATGATATGTCTCATTGCCTCATAACAATATGGCTGACCAATGACAACCGAGGAATAAGGACATGTACCGTTCAGAACTACATACAGCGCATTCGCTAATTGGCGCACTTTCTTCATTTTTTGAAAAACAAATAAAATTTTTATACTATGGGTTTGAATTTTGCATCACCCTGGATATGTTTTCCATACAACAACCAAATATACTACCTAAGAATTGCAAACATGATAAAATGGTAAGAAAATCTACACATTACTACAAAAAATTTTAAAAAATGAAGATAGTACCTGTTGTTATACATGAAGCAATATAACCCTTGCAGTCTTGATGAGACCACGTGACACTCATCCTAAGTAGAAAAAGTATGTCTTCAAACACGAATTTCTTCACTTTTCTTCTAAACTCAACTAATTGGTATATATATGTTGTTAGGCAACATCTCAACAATATAACATATGTCATTTTTATATATATTATATTGTTGTGCATTCTTCCTAACTACTGTATATTTAAGGCTATATCTCCGAAACTTCAGAATATATTTTAATGTAATAAAGCTCAAATTGAAGAGCTGTACCCTCTTCATATTCTGACTGCAAGCAGCGCCCCCTACTGTAGAAGGAAAGTTATCTTGTGCATATCATGTTTGGTACTCTTTTATTCATTTTACACTATATAAACGATTTTATTCCATGATATGTCTCATTGCCTCATAACAATATGGCTGACCAATGACAACCGAGGAATAAGGACATGTACCGTTCAGAACTACATACAGCGCATTCGCTAATTGGCGCACTTTCTTCATTTTTTGAAAAACAAATAAAATTTTTATACTATGGGTTTGAATTTTGCATCACCCTGGATATGTTTTCCATACAACAACCAAATATACTACCTAAGAATTGCAAACATGATAAAATGGTAAGAAAATCTACACATTACAACAAAAAATTTTAAAAAATGAAGATAGTACCTGTTGTTATACATGAAGCAATATAACCCTTGCAGTCTTGATGAGACCACGTGACACTCATCCTAAGTAGAAAAAGTATGTCTTCAAACACGAATTTCTTCACTTTTCTTCTAAACTCAACTAATTGGTATATATATGTTGTTAGGCAACATCTCAACAATATAACATATGTCATTTTTATATATATTATATTGTTGTGCATTCTTCCTAACTACTGTATATTTAAGGCTATATCTCCGAAACTTCTGAATATATTTTAATGAAATAAAGCTCAAATTGAAGAGCTGTACCCTCTTCATATTCTGACTGCAAGCAGCGCCCCCTACTGTAGAAGGAAAGTTATCTTGTGCATATCATGTTTGGTACTCTTTTATTCATTTTACACTATATAAACGATTTTATTCCATGATATGTCTCATTGCCTCATAACAATATGGCTGACCAATGACAACCGAGGAATAAGGACATGTACCGTTCAGAACTACATACAGCGCATTCGCTAATTGGCGCACTTTCTTCATTTTTTGGAAAACAAATAAAATTTTTATACTATGGGTTTGAATTTTGCATCACCCTGTATATGTTTTCCATACAACAACCAAATATACTACCTAAGAATTGCAAACATGATAAAATGGTAAGAAAATCTACACATTACAACAAAAAATTTTAAAAAATGAAGATAGTACCTGTTGTTATACATGAAGCAATATAACCCTTGCAGTCTTGATGAGACCACGTGACACTCATCCTAAGTAGAAAAAGTATGTCTTCAAACACGAATTTCTTCACTTTTCTTCTAAACTCAACTAATTGGTATATATATGTTGTTAGGCAACATCTCAACAATATAACATATGTCATTTTTATATATATTATATTGTTGTGCATTCTTCCTAACTACTGTATATTTAAGGCTATATCTCCGAAACTTCTGAATATATTTTAATGTAATAAAGCTCAAATTGAAGAGCTGTACCCTCTTCATATTCTGACTGCAAGCAGCGCCCCCTACTGTAGAAGGAAAGTTATCTTGTGCATATCATGTTTGGTACTCTTTTATTCATTTTACACTATATAAACGATTTTATTCCATGATATGTCTCATTGCCTCATAACAATATGGCTGACCAATGACAACCGAGGAATAAGGACATGTACCGTTCAGAACTACATACAGCGCATTCGCTAATTGGCGCACTTTCTTCATTTTTTGAAAAACAAATAAAATTTTTATACTATGGGTTTGAATTTTGCATCACCCTGTATATGTTTTCCATACAACAACCAAATATACTACCTAAGAATTGCAAACATGATAAAATGGTAAGAAAATCTACACATTACAACAAAAAATTTTAAAAAATGAAGATAGTACCTGTTGTTATACATGAAGCAATATAACCCTTGCAGTCTTGATGAGACCACGTGACACTCATCCTAAGTAGAAAAAGTATGTCTTCAAACACGAATTTCTTCACTTTTCTTCTAAACTCAACTAATTGGTATATATATGTTGTTAGGCAACATCTCAACAATATAACATATGTCATTTTTATATATATTATATTGTTGTGCATTCTTCCTAACTACTGTATATTTAAGGCTATATCTCCGAAACTTCTGAATATATTTTAATGTAATAAAGCTCAAATTGAAGAGCTGTACCCTCTTCATATTCTGACTGCAAGCAGCGCCCCCTACTGTAGAAGGAAAGTTATCTTGTGCATATCATGTTTGGTACTCTTTTATTCATTTTACACTATATAAACGATTTTATTCCATGATATGTCTCATTGCCTCATAACAATATGGCTGACCAATGACAACCGAGGAATAAGGACATGTACCGTTCAGAACTACATACAGCGCATTCGCTAATTGGCGCACTTTCTTCATTTTTTGAAAAACAAATAAAATTTTTATACTATGGGTTTGAATTTTGCATCACCCTGTATATGTTTTCCATACAACAACCAAATATACTACCTAAGAATTGCAAACATGATAAAATGGTAAGAAAATCTACACATTACAACAAAAAATTTTAAAAAATGAAGATAGTACCTGTTGTTATACATGAAGCAATATAACCCTTGCAGTCTTGATGAGACCACGTGACACTCATCCTAAGTAGAAAAAGTATGTTTTCAAACACGAATTTCTTCACTTTTCTTCTAAACTCAACTAATTGGTATATATATGTTGTTAGGCAACATCTCAACAATATAACATATGTCATTTTTATATATATTATATTGTTGTGCATTCTTCCTAACTACTGTATATTTAAGGCTATATCTCCGAAACTTCTGAATATATTTTAATGTAATAAAGCTCAAATTGAAGAGCTGTACCCTCTTCATATTCTGACTGCAAGCAGCGCCCCCTACTGTAGAAGGAAAGTTATCTTGTGCATATCATGTTTGGTACTCTTTTATTCATTTTACACTATATAAACGATTTTATTCCATGATATGTCTCATTGCCTCATAACAATATGGCTGACCAATGACAACCGAGGAATAAGGACATGTACCGTTCAGAACTACATACAGCGCATTCGCTAATTGGCGCACTTTCTTCATTTTTTGAAAAACAAATAAAATTTTTATACTATGGGTTTGAATTTTGCATCACCCTGTATATGTTTTCCATACAACAACCAAATATACTACCTAAGAATTGCAAACATGATAAAATGGTAAGAAAATCTACACATTACAACAAAAAATTTTAAAAAATGAAGATAGTACCTGTTGTTATACATGAAGCAATATAACCCTTGCAGTCTTGATGAGACCACGTGACACTCATCCTAAGTAGAAAAAGTATGTCTTCAAACACGAATTTCTTCACTTTTCTTCTAAACTCAACTAATTGGTATATATATGTTGTTAGGCAACATCTCAACAATATAACATATGTCATTTTTATATATATTATATTGTTGTGCATTCTTCCTAACTACTGTATATTTAAGGCTATATCTCCGAAACTTCTGAATATATTTTAATGAAATAAAGCTCAAATTGAAGAGCTGTACCCTCTTCATATTCTGACTGCAAGCAGCGCCCCCTACTGTAGAAGGAAAGTTATCTTGTGCATATCATGTTTGGTACTCTTTTATTCATTTTACACTATATAAACGATTTTATTCCATGATATGTCTCATTGCCTCATAACAATATGGCTGACCAATGACAACCGAGGAATAAGGACATGTACCGTTCAGAACTACATACAGCGCATTCGCTAATTGGCGCACTTTCTTCATTTTTTGAAAAACAAATAAAATTTTTATACTATGGGTTTGAATTTTGCATCACCCTGTATATGTTTTCCATACAACAACCAAATATACTACCTAAGAATTGCAAACATGATAAAATGGTAAGAAAATCTACACATTACAACAAAAAATTTTAAAAAATGAAGATAGTACCTGTTGTTATACATGAAGCAATATAACCCTTGCAGTCTTGATGAGACCACGTGACACTCATCCTAAGTAGAAAAAGTATGTCTTCAAACACGAATTTCTTCACTTTTCTTCTAAACTCAACTAATTGGTATATATATGTTGTTAGGCAACATCTCAACAATATAATATAACGACTCTATAGAAAAGCGTCGTCAACCTGGTTCGTCTTGTAAAATATAAGTTACGAAGCGATAATTACTTTTCTTTATGCAAGAATCAACTCAGATATTCAAAGATCATTAGTCTCACCTTTATTGCTTGATATGTCTTAAATATTCCTTTTTAAAACCGTGAAATACATAAATTCACTTGACTAGGTCAACACATAGCATGTACATAGCCACAACTATCCCATAATAATCTCTTACATATATTAAAAACATTCTTCTTTTCTGTTAATTTAAAATGAACATTCTACTAAGTATATTACATATTTATGAGCACTTTTTGCCCACGGTACAGGTAAATATTATACAAACTAAAGTATTTCGTTATAGAAAATGTCGCCCGACAAAGGGACTGAATATAAAAGTCAAGAGTAGGCTTGGCTTTCATATTCAAGAACTACTGGTCTGATTAGATTAATGTTCGTACATTACATATGTTCTTTATATTTTGATCACACCTCGTATATATCTTCATTACTTTTTGGTTAACCCTCATATATATATAAAATATTAGTTATTATCATTCACATAAATACATTTACAATAAATCTTTGATTTCATTAATATTTCTCTTTTATTACATTATTATTTATTCTTTATCATTAAAAACATCGTCGCTTAGAAATATAATTAACGAGGGTGAAACACAAATTATCAAGATTACTAGTTTCGATCATTATTACAAACGATGATGTGACAAATAATATTTGTTCTTTTCGGGCGCATTGTATAACAAATAAGTTAGATGTTGCAATTGTAATGTATACATAGTAGCACTAAGATGTCCAAAATAAAGAAGAATTTCACTCAAGGTAGTCATTGAATAATTGATTTTATAGAATGGATCTTATTCTTAACATAATCTTTGATAATTAAACACAAATCAATCTGATATAAAATAATTTTTGCCTTTAACTAATTATAAATTGAATTATGATTCTTCACATTAATAAGAAAGAATAAAAATTAAACATAACCTACGTTTGAATAATCAAATGGAAGTAAATAAATTTATTTTACAGAAACAAAAGACACCTTTTTGTTATTAAATAAACACATTTTTCATTATTATAGTTATTTTTCATTCTTATTTATTTGATCAAGAATGTTGGGTGCTACTAACTCTTTAACTAGATGCATTTCAAATATTTATAACCATCGTTTTCATTATTAATATTAACACAAACTTTAAAACGAAAATTCATAAGAATCTATAACCAACATGGGTTTAACCTAATTTCGTTAACGGTAATCATGTTACATTCGCACTGGCATATGAATCTAATAAGGTGCATTGTACCGCACAATCGTGGTTAGGTTCTACATTAGGTTGTACATGTCTTTCATCGTGATTTGAATTTGGATACGAAGTACCATCTCGTGAACAATGATTATGTCTATACATAGGATTGGTAGCATCTCTAGGATTTCGACATGTATTTCTATTGTTTTTGTGTCTACTTCGGTTGATTAGGTTAGGCGGATTCCCTACATAACCTTGTCTATTTTGTTCATTTTGATTGCTAGAGTATATTCGTCTTAGGTTCGGTTCAGTATTATTCACACTTTGGATATTCAAATTCCGAACAGGGACCAAATGATCTGAATTATTCTTATTTTTACCCATTCCTGATTGTGTTAGATTCATAGCATGGTATTGAGTTTCGTAGCATTGTACAAGCATTAATAAATGACTGAAACTCATACACTGTGTGGAAAATAAGATCTGCTGTAATTTAAATGGAAGCAAATTGCGAATCGATGCAATTATTCTTGATTCCGATTGCAAGGGATTAACAACCTTTAATTCATTATAGACATTTACAACAAACTCTACAATAGATTTGTGCAATCGAGGATTGAAATGTTGATTTCTAAGAGTGGCATCTCTGTTTGCCAGCAAAAAGTCATTTTCGTAATTCGCGATCAGTGCCGCTTTAAATCCTTCATACTGCTTGCTAGCTTCGTTGAATTTCAGTTCTATCTTCTGTTCCATAGTCTGGCTAACTTCGTTAAATTTCAGTTCTATCTTCTTTTCCATGGTCTGGTTAGATTCGTTTAACTTCTGTTCCATGGTCTGGTTAGATTCGTTTAACTTCTGTTCCATGGTCTTGTTAGCTTCGTTGAATTTCAATTCTATCTTCTGTTCCATGGCCTGGTTAGCTTCATAGAACTTCTGTTCCATGATCTGGTTATATTCGTTGAACTTCTGCTCCATGGTTTGTTTTATCTCAGTCGTCATTTGCATAATTTGTCGCTGCACAGCTAACAAAAGTCGATCCTCAGATGACAAACTTGGTGTTGCACTAATTTCACCTGGATTACTGGTATTAGATTCCTGTTGCACTATTTCACTATCCATTTTTCTTTTGATGACCTTACCGCTTCGTAATACGGTTAAGTTCGTATTCATAAATGGTAATATCCAAGTAAATTCAGCCCTACTTTCCTTCTTCGGGAACTGAATTTTCAAAAATCCCGGGTTTGGTAAACCAAATTTTTATAACGACTCTATAGAAAAGCGTCGTCAACCTGGTTCGTCTTGTAAAATATAAGTTACGAAGCGATAATTACTTTTCTTTATGCAAGAATCAACTCAGATATTCAAAGATCATTAGTCTCACCTTTATTGCTTGATATGTCTTAAATATTCCTTTTTAAAACCGTGAAATACATAAATTCACTTGACTAGGTCAACACATAGCATGTACATAGCCACAACTATCCCATAATAATCTCTTACATATATTAAAAACATTCTTCTTTTCTGTTAATTTAAAATGAACATTCTACTAAGTATATTACATATTTATGAGCACTTTTTGCCCACGGTACAGGTAAATATTATACAAACTAAAGTATTTCGTTATAATAACATATGTCATTTTTATATATATTATATTGTTGTGCATTCTTCCTAACTACTGTATATTTAAGGCTATATCTCCGAAACTTCTGAATATATTTTAATGTAATAAAGCTCAAATTGAAGAGCTGTACCCTCTTCATATTCTGACTGCAACCAGCGCCCCCTACTGTAGAAGGAAAGTTATCTTGTGCATATCATGTTTGGTACTCTTTTATTCATTTTACACTATATAAACGATTTTATTCCATGATATGTCTCATTGCCTCATAACAATATGGCTGACCAATGACAACCGAGGAATAAGGACATGTACCGTTCAGAACTACATACAGCGCATTCGCTAATTGGCGCACTTTCTTCATTTTTTGAAAAACAAATAAAATTTTTATACTATGGGTTTGAATTTTGCATCACCCTGTATATGTTTTCCATACAACAACCAAATATACTACCTAAGAATTGCAAACATGATAAAATGGTAAGAAAATCTACACATTACAACAAAAAATTTTAAAAAATGAAGATAGTACCTGTTGTTATACATGAAGCAATATAACCCTTGCAGTCTTGATGAGACCACGTGACACTCATCCTAAGTAGAAAAAGTATGTCTTCAAACACGAATTTCTTCACTTTTCTTCTAAACTCAACTAATTGGTATATATATGTTGTTAGGCAACATCTCAACAATATAACATATGTCATTTTTATATATATTATATTGTTGTGCATTCTTCCTAACTACTGTATATTTAAGGCTATATCTCCGAAACTTCTGAATATATTTTAATGTAATAAAGCTCAAATTGAAGAGCTGTACCCTCTTCATATTCTGACTGCAAGCAGCGCCCCCTACTGTAGAAGGAAAGTTATCTTGTGCATATCATGTTTGGTACTCTTTTATTCATTTTACACTATATAAACGACTTTATTCCATGATATGTCTCATTGCCTCATAACAATATGGCTGACCAATGACAACCGAGGAATAAGGACATGTACCGTTCAGAACTACATACAGCGCATTCGCTAATTGGCGCACTTTCTTCATTTTTTGAAAAACAAATAAAATTTTTATACTATGGGTTTGAATTTTGCATCACCCTGTATATGTTTTCCATACAACCACCAAATATACTACCTAAGAATTGCAAACATGATAAAATCGTAAGAAAATCTACACATTACAACAAAAAATTTTAAAAAATGAAGATAGTACCTGTTGTTATACATGAAGCAATATAACCCTTGCAGTCTTGATGAGACCACGTGACACTCATCCTAAGTAGAAAAAGTATGTCTTCAAACACGAATTTCTTCACTTTTCTTCTAAACTCAACTAATTGGTATATATATGTTGTTAGGCAACATCTCAACAATATAACATATGTCATTTTTATATATATTATATTGTTGTGCATTCTTCCTAACTACTGTATATTTAAGGCTATATCTCCGAAACTTCTGAATATATTTTAATGTAATAAAGCTCAAATTGAAGAGCTGTACCCTCTTCATATTCTGACTGCAAGCAGCGCCCCTACTGTAGAAGAAAAGTTATCTTGTGCATATCATGTTTGGTACTGTTTTATTCATTTTACACTATATAAACGATTTTATTCCATGATATGTCTCATTGCCTCATAACAATATGGCTGACCAATGACAACCGAGGAATGAGGACATGTACCGTTCAGAACTACATGCAGCGCATTCGCTAATTGGCGCACTTTCTTCATTTTTTGAAAAACAAATAAAATTTTTATACTATGGGTTTGAATTTTGCATCACCCTGTATATGTTTTCCATACAACAACCAAATATACTAACTAAGAATTGCAAACATGATAAAATGGTAAGAAAATCTACACATTACAACAAAAAATTTTAAAAAATGAAGATAGTACCTGTTGTTATACATGAAGCAATATAACCCTTGCAGTCTTGATGAGACCACGTGACACTCATCCTAAGTAGAAAAAGTACGTCTTCAAACACGAATTTCTTCACTTTTCTTCTAAACTCAACTAATTGGTATATATATGTTGTTAGGCAACATATCAACAATATAACATATGTCATTTCTATATATATTATATTGTTGTGCATTCTTCCTAACTACTGTATATTTAAGGCTATATCTCCGAAACTTCTGAATATATTTTAATGTAATAAAGCTCAAATTGAAGAGCTGTACCCTCTTCATATTCTGACTGCAACCAGCGCCCCCTACTGTAGAAGGAAAGTTATCTTGTGCATATCATGTTTGGTACTCTTTTATTCATTTTACACTATATAAACGATTTTATTCCATGATATGTCTCATTGCCTCATAACAATATGGCTGACCAATGACAACCGAGGAATAAGGACATGTACCGTTCAGAACTACATACAGCGCATTCGCTAATTGGCGCACTTTCTTCATTTTTTGAAAAACAAATAAAATTTTTATACTATGGGTTTGAATTTTGCATCACCCTGTATATGTTTTCCATACAACAACCAAATATACTACCTAAGAATTGCAAACATGATAAAATGGTAAGAAAATCTACACATTACAACAAAAAATTTTAAAAAATGAAGATAGTACCTGTTGTTATACATGAAGCAATATAACCCTTGCAGTCTTGATGAGACCACGTGACACTCATCCTAAGTAGAAAAAGTATGTCTTCAAACACGAATTTCTTCACTTTTCTTCTAAACTCAACTAATTGGTATATATATGTTGTTAGGCAACATCTCAACAATATAACATATGTCATTTTTATATATATTATATTGTTGTGCATTCTTCCTAACTACTGTATATTTAAGGCTATATCTCCGAAACTTCTGAATATATTTTAATGTAATAAAGCTCAAATTGAAGAGCTGTACCCTCTTCATATTCTGACTGCAAGCAGCGCCCCTACTGTAGAAGGAAAGTTATCTTGTGCATATCATGTTTGGTACTGTTTTATTCATTTTACACTATATAAACGATTTTATTCCATGATATGTCTCATTGCCTCATAACAATATGGCTGACCAATGACAACCGAGGAATAAGGACATGTACCGTTCAGAACTACATACAGCGCATTCGCTAATTGGCGCACTTTCTTCATTTTTTGAAAAACAAATAAAATTTTTATACTATGGGTTTGAATTTTGCATCACCCTGTATATGTTTTCCATACAACCACCAAATATACTACCTAAGAATTGCAAACATGATAAAATCGTAAGAAAATCTACACATTACAACAAAAAATTTTAAAAAATGAAGATAGTACCTGTTGTTATACATGAAGCAATATAACCCTTGCAGTCTTGATGAGACCACGTGACACTCATCCTAAGTAGAAAAAGTATGTCTTCAAACACGAATTTCTTCACTTTTCTTCTAAACTCAACTAATTGGTATATATATGTTGTTAGGCAACATCTCAACAATATAACATATGTCATTTTTATATATATTATATTGTTGTGCATTCTTCCTAACTACTGTATATTTAAGGCTATATCTCCGAAACTTCTGAATATATTTTAATGTAATAAAGCTCAAATTGAAGAGCTGTACCCTCTTCATATTCTGACTGCAAGCAGCGCCCCCTACTGTAGAAGGAAAGTTATCTTGTGCATTGGTACTGTTTTATTCATTTTACACTATATAAACGATTTTATTCCATGATATGTCTCATTGCCTCATAACAATATGGCTGACCAATGACAACCGAGGAATAAGGACATGTACCGTTCAGAACTACATACAGCGCATTCGCTAATTGGCGCACTTTCTTCATTTTTTGAAAAACAAATAAAATTTTTATAGTATGGGTTTGAATTTTGCATCACCCTGTATATGTTTTATATACAACAACCAAATATACTACCTAAGAATTGCAAACATGATAAAATGGTAAGAAAATCTACACATTACAACAAAAAATTTTAAAAAATGAAGATAGTACCTGTTGTTATACATGAAGCAATATAACCCTTGCAGTCTTGATGAGACCACGTGACACTCATCCTAAGTAGAAAAAGTACGTCTTCAAACACGAATTTCTTCACTTTTCTTCTAAACTCAACTAATTGGTATATATATGTTGTTAGGCAACATATCAACAATATAACATATGTCATTTCTATATATATTATATTGTTGTGCATTCTTCCTAACTACTGTATATTTAAGGCTATATCTCCGAAACTTCTGAATATATTTTAATGTAATAAAGCTCAAATTGAAGAGCTGTACCCTCTTCATATTCTGACTGCAAGCAGCGCCCCTACTGTAGAAGGAAAGTTATCTTGTGCATATCATGTTTGGTACTGTTTTATTCATTTTACACTATATAAACGATTTTATTCCATGATATGTCTCATTGCCTCATAACAATATGGCTGACCAATGACAACCGAGGAATAAGGACATGTACCGTTCAGAACTACATACAGCGCATTCGCTAATTGGCGCACTTTCTTAATTTTTTGAAAAACAATTAAAATTTTTATACTATGGGTTTGAATTTTGCATCACCCTGTATATGTTTTCCATACAACAACCAAATATACTACCTAAGAATTGCAAACATGATAAAATGGTAAGAAAATCTACACATTACAACAAAAAATTTTAAAAAATGAAGATAGTACCTGTTGTTATACATGAAGCAATATAACCCTTGCAGTCTTGATGAGACCACGTGACACTCATCCTAAGTAGAAAAAGTACGTCTTCAAACACGAATTTCTTCACTTTTCTTCTAAACTCAACTAATTGGTATATATATGTTGTTAGGCAACATCTCAACAATATAACATATGTCATTTTTATATATATTATATTGTTGTGCATTCTTCCTAACTACTGTATATTTAAGGCTATATCTCCGAAACTTCAGAATATATTTTAATGTAATAAAGCTCAAATTGAAGAGCTGTACCCTCTTCATATTCTGACTGCAAGCAGCGCCCCCTACTGTAGAAGGAAAGTTATCTTGTGCATATCATGTTTGGTACTCTTTTATTCATTTTACACTATATAAACGATTTTATTCCATGATATGTCTCATTGCCTCATAACAATATGGCTGACCAATGACAACCGAGGAATAAGGACATGTACCGTTCAGAACTACATACAGCGCATTCGCTAATTGGCGCACTTTCTTCATTTTTTGAAAAACAAATAAAATTTTTATATTATGGGTTTGAATTTTGCATCACCCTGGATATGTTTTCCATACAACAACCAAATATACTACCTAAGAATTGCAAACATGATAAAATGGTAAGAAAATCTACACATTACAACAAAAAATTTTAAAAAATGAAGATAGTACCTGTTGTTATACATGAAGCAATATAACCCTTGCAGTCTTGATGAGACCACGTGACACTCATCCTAAGTAGAAAAAGTATGTCTTCAAACACGAATTTCTTCACTTTTCTTCTAAACTCAACTAATTGGTATATATATGTTGTTAGGCAACATCTCAACAATATAACATATGTCATTTTTATATATATTATATTGTTGTGCATTCTTCCTAACTACTGTATATTTAAGGCTATATCTCCGAAACTTCTGAATATATTTTAATGAAATAAAGCTCAAATTGAAGAGCTGTACCCTCTTCATATTCTGACTGCAAGCAGCGCCCCCTACTGTAGAAGGAAAGTTATCTTGTGCATATCATGTTTGGTACTCTTTTATTCATTTTACACTATATAAACGATTTTATTCCATGATATGTCTCATTGCCTCATAACAATATGGCTGACCAATGACAACCGAGGAATAAGGACATGTACCGTTCAGAACTACATACAGCGCATTCGCTAATTGGCGCACTTTCTTCATTTTTTGGAAAACAAATAAAATTTTTATACTATGGGTTTGAATTTTGCATCACCCTGGATATGTTTTCCATACAACAACCAAATATACTACCTAAGAATTGCAAACATGATAAAATGGTAAGAAAATCTACACATTACAACAAAAAATTTTAAAAAATGAAGATAGTACCTGTTGTTATACATGAAGCAATATAACCCTTGCAGTCTTGATGAGACCACGTGACACTCATCCTAAGTAGAAAAAGTATGTCTTCAAACACGAATTTCTTCACTTTTCTTCTAAACTCAACTAATTGGTATATATATGTTGTTAGGCAACATCTCGACAATATAACATATGTCATTTTTATATATATTATATTGTTGTGCATTCTTCCTAACTACTGTATATTTAAGGCTATATCTCCGAAACTTCTGAATATATTTTAATGTAATAAAGCTCAAATTGAAGAGCTGTACCCTCTTCATATTCTGACTGCAAGCAGCGCCCCCTACTGTAGAAGGAAAGTTATCTTGTGCATATCATGTTTGGTACTCTTTTATTCATTTTACACTATATAAACGATTTTATTCCATGATATGTCTCATTGCCTCATAACAATATGGCTGACCAATGACAACCGAGGAATAAGGACATGTACCGTTCAGAACTACATACAGCGCATTCGCTAATTGGCGCACTTTCTTCATTTTTTGAAAAACAAATAAAATTTTTATACTATGGGTTTGAATTTTGCATCACCCTGTATATGTTTTCCATACAACAACCAAATATACTACCTAAGAATTGCAAACATGATAAAATGGTAAGAAAATCTACACATTACAACAAAAAATTTTAAAAAATGAAGATAGTACCTGTTGTTATACATGAAGCAATATAACCCTTGCAGTCTTGATGAGACCACGTGACACTCATCCTAAGTAGAAAAAGTATGTCTTCAAACACGAATTTCTTCACTTTTCTTCTAAACTCAACTAATTGGTATATATATGTTGTTAGGCAACATCTCAACAATATAACATATGTCATTTTTATATATATTATATTGTTGTGCATTCTTCCTAACTACTGTATATTTAAGGCTATATCTCCGAAACTTCTGAATATATTTTAATGTAATAAAGCTCAAATTGAAGAGCTGTACCCTCTTCATATTCTGACTGCAAGCAGCGCCCCCTACTGTAGAAGGAAAGTTATCTTGTGCATATCATGTTTGGTACTCTTTTATTCATTTTACACTATATAAACGATTTTATTCCATGATATGTCTCATTGCCTCATAACAATATGGCTGACCAATGACAACCGAGGAATAAGGACATGTACCGTTCAGAACTACATACAGCGCATTCGCTAATTGGCGCACTTTCTTCATTTTTTGAAAAACAAATAAAATTTTTATACTATGGGTTTGAATTTTGCATCACCCTGTATATGTTTTCCATACAACAACCAAATATACTACCTAAGAATTGCAAACATGATAAAATGGTAAGAAAATCTACACATTACAACAAAAAATTTTAAAAAATGAAGATAGTACCTGTTGTTATACATGAAGCAATATAACCCTTGCAGTCTTGATGAGACCACGTGACACTCATCCTAAGTAGAAAAAGTATGTTTTCAAACACGAATTTCTTCACTTTTCTTCTAAACTCAACTAATTGGTATATATATGTTGTTAGGCAACATCTCAACAATATAACATATGTCATTTTTATATATATTATATTGTTGTGCATTCTTCCTAACTACTGTATATTTAAGGCTATATCTCCGAAACTTCTGAATATATTTTAATGTAATAAAGCTCAAATTGAAGAGCTGTACCCTCTTCATATTCTGACTGCAAGCAGCGCCCCCTACTGTAGAAGGAAAGTTATCTTGTGCATATCATGTTTGGTACTCTTTTATTCATTTTACACTATATAAACGATTTTATTCCATGATATGTCTCATTGCCTCATAACAATATGGCTGACCAATGACAACCGAGGAATAAGGACATGTACCGTTCAGAACTACATACAGCGCATTCGCTAATTGGCGCACTTTCTTCATTTTTTGAAAAACAAATAAAATTTTTATACTATGGGTTTGAATTTTGCATCACCCTGGATATGTTTTCCATACAACAACCAAATATACTACCTAAGAATTGCAAACATGATAAAATGGTAAGAAAATCTACACATTACAACAAAAAATTTTAAAAAATGAAGATAGTACCTGTTGTTATACATGAAGCAATATAACCCTTGCAGTCTTGATGAGACCACGTGACACTCATCCTAAGTAGAAAAAGTATGTCTTCAAACACGAATTTCTTCACTTTTCTTCTAAACTCAACTAATTGGTATATATATGTTGTTAGGCAACATCTCAACAATATAACATATGTCATTTTTATATATATTATATTGTTGTGCATTCTTCCTAACTACTGTATATTTAAGGCTATATCTCCGAAACTTCTGAATATATTTTAATGAAATAAAGCTCAAATTGAAGAGCTGTACCCTCTTCATATTCTGACTGCAAGCAGCGCCCCCTACTGTAGAAGGAAAGTTATCTTGTGCATATCATGTTTGGTACTCTTTTATTCATTTTACACTATATAAACGATTTTATTCCATGATATGTCTCATTGCCTCATAACAATATGGCTGACCAATGACAACCGAGGAATAAGGACATGTACCGTTCAGAACTACATACAGCGCATTCGCTAATTGGCGCACTTTCTTCATTTTTTGAAAAACAAATAAAATTTTTATACTATGGGTTTGAATTTTGCATCACCCTGTATATGTTTTCCATACAACAACCAAATATACTACCTAAGAATTGCAAACATGATAAAATGGTAAGAAAATCTACACATTACAACAAAAAATTTTAAAAAATGAAGATAGTACCTGTTGTTATACATGAAGCAATATAACCCTTGCAGTCTTGATGAGACCACGTGACACTCATCCTAAGTAGAAAAAGTATGTCTTCAAACACGAATTTCTTCACTTTTCTTCTAAACTCAACTAATTGGTATATATATGTTGTTAGGCAACATCTCAACAATATAATATAACGACTCTATAGAAAAGCGTCGTCAACCTGGTTCGTCTTGTAAAATATAAGTTACGAAGCGATAATTACTTTTCTTTATGCAAGAATCAACTCAGATATTCAAAGATCATTAGTCTCACCTTTATTGCTTGATATGTCTTAAATATTCCTTTTTAAAACCGTGAAATACATAAATTCACTTGACTAGGTCAACACATAGCATGTACATAGCCACAACTATCCCATAATAATCTCTTACATATATTAAAAACATTCTTCTTTTCTGTTAATTTAAAATGAACATTCTACTAAGTATATTACATATTTATGAGCACTTTTTGCCCACGGTACAGGTAAATATTATACAAACTAAAGTATTTCGTTATAGAAAATGTCGCCCGACAAAGGGACTGAATATAAAAGTCAAGAGTAGGCTTGGCTTTCATATTCAAGAACTACTGGTCTGATTAGATTAATGTTCGTACATTACATATGTTCTTTATATTTTGATCACACCTCGTATATATCTTCATTACTTTTTGGTTAACCCTCATATATATATAAAATATTAGTTATTATCATTCACATAAATACATTTACAATAAATCTTTGATTTCATTAATATTTCTCTTTTATTACATTATTATTTATTCTTTATCATTAAAAACATCGTCGCTTAGAAATATAATTAACGAGGGTGAAACACAAATTATCAAGATTACTAGTTTCGATCATTATTACAAACGATGATGTGACAAATAATATTTGTTCTTTTCGGGCGCATTGTATAACAAATAAGTTAGATGTTGCAATTGTAATGTATACATAGTAGCACTAAGATGTCCAAAATAAAGAAGAATTTCACTCAAGGTAGTCATTGAATAATTGATTTTATAGAATGGATCTTATTCTTAACATAATCTTTGATAATTAAACACAAATCAATCTGATATAAAATAATTTTTGCCTTTAACTAATTATAAATTGAATTATGATTCTTCACATTAATAAGAAAGAATAAAAATTAAACATAACCTACGTTTGAATAATCAAATGGAAGTAAATAAATTTATTTTACAGAAACAAAAGACACCTTTTTGTTATTAAATAAACACATTTTTCATTATTATAGTTATTTTTCATTCTTATTTATTTGATCAAGAATGTTGGGTGCTACTAACTCTTTAACTAGATGCATTTCAAATATTTATAACCATCGTTTTCATTATTAATATTAACACAAACTTTAAAACGAAAATTCATAAGAATCTATAACCAACATGGGTTTAACCTAATTTCGTTAACGGTAATCATGTTACATTCGCACTGGCATATGAATCTAATAAGGTGCATTGTACCGCACAATCGTGGTTAGGTTCTACATTAGGTTGTACATGTCTTTCATCGTGATTTGAATTTGGATACGAAGTACCATCTCGTGAACAATGATTATGTCTATACATAGGATTGGTAGCATCTCTAGGATTTCGACATGTATTTCTATTGTTTTTGTGTCTACTTCGGTTGATTAGGTTAGGCGGATTCCCTACATAACCTTGTCTATTTTGTTCATTTTGATTGCTAGAGTATATTCGTCTTAGGTTCGGTTCAGTATTATTCACACTTTGGATATTCAAATTCCGAACAGGGACCAAATGATCTGAATTATTCTTATTTTTACCCATTCCTGATTGTGTTAGATTCATAGCATGGTATTGAGTTTCGTAGCATTGTACAAGCATTAATAAATGACTGAAACTCATACACTGTGTGGAAAATAAGATCTGCTGTAATTTAAATGGAAGCAAATTGCGAATCGATGCAATTATTCTTGATTCCGATTGCAAGGGATTAACAACCTTTAATTCATTATAGACATTTACAACAAACTCTACAATAGATTTGTGCAATCGAGGATTGAAATGTTGATTTCTAAGAGTGGCATCTCTGTTTGCCAGCAAAAAGTCATTTTCGTAATTCGCGATCAGTGCCGCTTTAAATCCTTCATACTGCTTGCTAGCTTCGTTGAATTTCAGTTCTATCTTCTGTTCCATAGTCTGGCTAACTTCGTTAAATTTCAGTTCTATCTTCTTTTCCATGGTCTGGTTAGATTCGTTTAACTTCTGTTCCATGGTCTGGTTAGATTCGTTTAACTTCTGTTCCATGGTCTTGTTAGCTTCGTTGAATTTCAATTCTATCTTCTGTTCCATGGCCTGGTTAGCTTCATAGAACTTCTGTTCCATGATCTGGTTATATTCGTTGAACTTCTGCTCCATGGTTTGTTTTATCTCAGTCGTCATTTGCATAATTTGTCGCTGCACAGCTAACAAAAGTCGATCCTCAGATGACAAACTTGGTGTTGCACTAATTTCACCTGGATTACTGGTATTAGATTCCTGTTGCACTATTTCACTATCCATTTTTCTTTTGATGACCTTACCGCTTCGTAATACGGTTAAGTTCGTATTCATAAATGGTAATATCCAAGTAAATTCAGCCCTACTTTCCTTCTTCGGGAACTGAATTTTCAAAAATCCCGGGTTTGGTAAACCAAATTTTTATAACGACTCTATAGAAAAGCGTCGTCAACCTGGTTCGTCTTGTAAAATATAAGTTACGAAGCGATAATTACTTTTCTTTATGCAAGAATCAACTCAGATATTCAAAGATCATTAGTCTCACCTTTATTGCTTGATATGTCTTAAATATTCCTTTTTAAAACCGTGAAATACATAAATTCACTTGACTAGGTCAACACATAGCATGTACATAGCCACAACTATCCCATAATAATCTCTTACATATATTAAAAACATTCTTCTTTTCTGTTAATTTAAAATGAACATTCTACTAAGTATATTACATATTTATGAGCACTTTTTGCCCACGGTACAGGTAAATATTATACAAACTAAAGTATTTCGTTATAATAACATATGTCATTTTTATATATATTATATTGTTGTGCATTCTTCCTAACTACTGTATATTTAAGGCTATATCTCCGAAACTTCTGAATATATTTTAATGTAATAAAGCTCAAATTGAAGAGCTGTACCCTCTTCATATTCTGACTGCAACCAGCGCCCCCTACTGTAGAAGGAAAGTTATCTTGTGCATATCATGTTTGGTACTCTTTTATTCATTTTACACTATATAAACGATTTTATTCCATGATATGTCTCATTGCCTCATAACAATATGGCTGACCAATGACAACCGAGGAATAAGGACATGTACCGTTCAGAACTACATACAGCGCATTCGCTAATTGGCGCACTTTCTTCATTTTTTGAAAAACAAATAAAATTTTTATACTATGGGTTTGAATTTTGCATCACCCTGTATATGTTTTCCATACAACAACCAAATATACTACCTAAGAATTGCAAACATGATAAAATGGTAAGAAAATCTACACATTACAACAAAAAATTTTAAAAAATGAAGATAGTACCTGTTGTTATACATGAAGCAATATAACCCTTGCAGTCTTGATGAGACCACGTGACACTCATCCTAAGTAGAAAAAGTATGTCTTCAAACACGAATTTCTTCACTTTTCTTCTAAACTCAACTAATTGGTATATATATGTTGTTAGGCAACATCTCAACAATATAACATATGTCATTTTTATATATATTATATTGTTGTGCATTCTTCCTAACTACTGTATATTTAAGGCTATATCTCCGAAACTTCTGAATATATTTTAATGTAATAAAGCTCAAATTGAAGAGCTGTACCCTCTTCATATTCTGACTGCAAGCAGCGCCCCCTACTGTAGAAGGAAAGTTATCTTGTGCATATCATGTTTGGTACTCTTTTATTCATTTTACACTATATAAACGATTTTATTCCATGATATGTCTCATTGCCTCATAACAATATGGCTGACCAATGACAACCGAGGAATAAGGACATGTACCGTTCAGAACTACATACAGCGCATTCGCTAATTGGCGCACTTTCTTCATTTTTTGAAAAACAAATAAAATTTTTATACTATGGGTTTGAATTTTGCATCACCCTGTATATGTTTTCCATACAACAACCAAATATACTACCTAAGAATTGCAAACATGATAAAATGGTAAGAAAATCTACACATTACAACAAAAAATTTTAAAAAATGAAGATAGTACCTGTTGTTATACATGAAGCAATATAACCCTTGCAGTCTTGATGAGACCACGTGACACTCATCCTAAGTAGAAAAAGTATGTTTTCAAACACGAATTTCTTCACTTTTCTTCTAAACTCAACTAATTGGTATATATATGTTGTTAGGCAACATCTCAACAATATAACATATGTCATTTTTATATATATTATATTGTTGTGCATTCTTCCTAACTACTGTATATTTAAGGCTATATCTCCGAAACTTCTGAATATATTTTAATGTAATAAAGCTCAAATTGAAGAGCTGTACCCTCTTCATATTCTGACTGCAAGCAGCGCCCCCTACTGTAGAAGGAAAGTTATCTTGTGCATATCATGTTTGGTACTCTTTTATTCATTTTACACTATATAAACGATTTTATTCCATGATATGTCTCATTGCCTCATAACAATATGGCTGACCAATGACAACCGAGGAATAAGGACATGTACCGTTCAGAACTACATACAGCGCATTCGCTAATTGGCGCACTTTCTTCATTTTTTGAAAAACAAATAAAATTTTTATACTATGGGTTTGAATTTTGCATCACCCTGGATATGTTTTCCATACAACAACCAAATATACTACCTAAGAATTGCAAACATGATAAAATGGTAAGAAAATCTACACATTACAACAAAAAATTTTAAAAAATGAAGATAGTACCTGTTGTTATACATGAAGCAATATAACCCTTGCAGTCTTGATGAGACCACGTGACACTCATCCTAAGTAGAAAAAGTATGTCTTCAAACACGAATTTCTTCACTTTTCTTCTAAACTCAACTAATTGGTATATATATGTTGTTAGGCAACATCTCAACAATATAACATATGTCATTTTTATATATATTATATTGTTGTGCATTCTTCCTAACTACTGTATATTTAAGGCTATATCTCCGAAACTTCTGAATATATTTTAATGAAATAAAGCTCAAATTGAAGAGCTGTACCCTCTTCATATTCTGACTGCAAGCAGCGCCCCCTACTGTAGAAGGAAAGTTATCTTGTGCATATCATGTTTGGTACTCTTTTATTCATTTTACACTATATAAACGATTTTATTCCATGATATGTCTCATTGCCTCATAACAATATGGCTGACCAATGACAACCGAGGAATAAGGACATGTACCGTTCAGAACTACATACAGCGCATTCGCTAATTGGCGCACTTTCTTCATTTTTTGAAAAACAAATAAAATTTTTATACTATGGGTTTGAATTTTGCATCACCCTGTATATGTTTTCCATACAACAACCAAATATACTACCTAAGAATTGCAAACATGATAAAATGGTAAGAAAATCTACACATTACAACAAAAAATTTTAAAAAATGAAGATAGTACCTGTTGTTATACATGAAGCAATATAACCCTTGCAGTCTTGATGAGACCACGTGACACTCATCCTAAGTAGAAAAAGTATGTCTTCAAACACGAATTTCTTCACTTTTCTTCTAAACTCAACTAATTGGTATATATATGTTGTTAGGCAACATCTCAACAATATAATATAACGACTCTATAGAAAAGCGTCGTCAACCTGGTTCGTCTTGTAAAATATAAGTTACGAAGCGATAATTACTTTTCTTTATGCAAGAATCAACTCAGATATTCAAAGATCATTAGTCTCACCTTTATTGCTTGATATGTCTTAAATATTCCTTTTTAAAACCGTGAAATACATAAATTCACTTGACTAGGTCAACACATAGCATGTACATAGCCACAACTATCCCATAATAATCTCTTACATATATTAAAAACATTCTTCTTTTCTGTTAATTTAAAATGAACATTCTACTAAGTATATTACATATTTATGAGCACTTTTTGCCCACGGTACAGGTAAATATTATACAAACTAAAGTATTTCGTTATAGAAAATGTCGCCCGACAAAGGGACTGAATATAAAAGTCAAGAGTAGGCTTGGCTTTCATATTCAAGAACTACTGGTCTGATTAGATTAATGTTCGTACATTACATATGTTCTTTATATTTTGATCACACCTCGTATATATCTTCATTACTTTTTGGTTAACCCTCATATATATATAAAATATTAGTTATTATCATTCACATAAATACATTTACAATAAATCTTTGATTTCATTAATATTTCTCTTTTATTACATTATTATTTATTCTTTATCATTAAAAACATCGTCGCTTAGAAATATAATTAACGAGGGTGAAACACAAATTATCAAGATTACTAGTTTCGATCATTATTACAAACGATGATGTGACAAATAATATTTGTTCTTTTCGGGCGCATTGTATAACAAATAAGTTAGATGTTGCAATTGTAATGTATACATAGTAGCACTAAGATGTCCAAAATAAAGAAGAATTTCACTCAAGGTAGTCATTGAATAATTGATTTTATAGAATGGATCTTATTCTTAACATAATCTTTGATAATTAAACACAAATCAATCTGATATAAAATAATTTTTGCCTTTAACTAATTATAAATTGAATTATGATTCTTCACATTAATAAGAAAGAATAAAAATTAAACATAACCTACGTTTGAATAATCAAATGGAAGTAAATAAATTTATTTTACAGAAACAAAAGACACCTTTTTGTTATTAAATAAACACATTTTTCATTATTATAGTTATTTTTCATTCTTATTTATTTGATCAAGAATGTTGGGTGCTACTAACTCTTTAACTAGATGCATTTCAAATATTTATAACCATCGTTTTCATTATTAATATTAACACAAACTTTAAAACGAAAATTCATAAGAATCTATAACCAACATGGGTTTAACCTAATTTCGTTAACGGTAATCATGTTACATTCGCACTGGCATATGAATCTAATAAGGTGCATTGTACCGCACAATCGTGGTTAGGTTCTACATTAGGTTGTACATGTCTTTCATCGTGATTTGAATTTGGATACGAAGTACCATCTCGTGAACAATGATTATGTCTATACATAGGATTGGTAGCATCTCTAGGATTTCGACATGTATTTCTATTGTTTTTGTGTCTACTTCGGTTGATTAGGTTAGGCGGATTCCCTACATAACCTTGTCTATTTTGTTCATTTTGATTGCTAGAGTATATTCGTCTTAGGTTCGGTTCAGTATTATTCACACTTTGGATATTCAAATTCCGAACAGGGACCAAATGATCTGAATTATTCTTATTTTTACCCATTCCTGATTGTGTTAGATTCATAGCATGGTATTGAGTTTCGTAGCATTGTACAAGCATTAATAAATGACTGAAACTCATACACTGTGTGGAAAATAAGATCTGCTGTAATTTAAATGGAAGCAAATTGCGAATCGATGCAATTATTCTTGATTCCGATTGCAAGGGATTAACAACCTTTAATTCATTATAGACATTTACAACAAACTCTACAATAGATTTGTGCAATCGAGGATTGAAATGTTGATTTCTAAGAGTGGCATCTCTGTTTGCCAGCAAAAAGTCATTTTCGTAATTCGCGATCAGTGCCGCTTTAAATCCTTCATACTGCTTGCTAGCTTCGTTGAATTTCAGTTCTATCTTCTGTTCCATAGTCTGGCTAACTTCGTTAAATTTCAGTTCTATCTTCTTTTCCATGGTCTGGTTAGATTCGTTTAACTTCTGTTCCATGGTCTGGTTAGATTCGTTTAACTTCTGTTCCATGGTCTTGTTAGCTTCGTTGAATTTCAATTCTATCTTCTGTTCCATGGCCTGGTTAGCTTCATAGAACTTCTGTTCCATGATCTGGTTATATTCGTTGAACTTCTGCTCCATGGTTTGTTTTATCTCAGTCGTCATTTGCATAATTTGTCGCTGCACAGCTAACAAAAGTCGATCCTCAGATGACAAACTTGGTGTTGCACTAATTTCACCTGGATTACTGGTATTAGATTCCTGTTGCACTATTTCACTATCCATTTTTCTTTTGATGACCTTACCGCTTCGTAATACGGTTAAGTTCGTATTCATAAATGGTAATATCCAAGTAAATTCAGCCCTACTTTCCTTCTTCGGGAACTGAATTTTCAAAAATCCCGGGTTTGGTAAACCAAATTTTTATAACGACTCTATAGAAAAGCGTCGTCAACCTGGTTCGTCTTGTAAAATATAAGTTACGAAGCGATAATTACTTTTCTTTATGCAAGAATCAACTCAGATATTCAAAGATCATTAGTCTCACCTTTATTGCTTGATATGTCTTAAATATTCCTTTTTAAAACCGTGAAATACATAAATTCACTTGACTAGGTCAACACATAGCATGTACATAGCCACAACTATCCCATAATAATCTCTTACATATATTAAAAACATTCTTCTTTTCTGTTAATTTAAAATGAACATTCTACTAAGTATATTACATATTTATGAGCACTTTTTGCCCACGGTACAGGTAAATATTATACAAACTAAAGTATTTCGTTATAATAACATATGTCATTTTTATATATATTATATTGTTGTGCATTCTTCCTAACTACTGTATATTTAAGGCTATATCTCCGAAACTTCTGAATATATTTTAATGTAATAAAGCTCAAATTGAAGAGCTGTACCCTCTTCATATTCTGACTGCAACCAGCGCCCCCTACTGTAGAAGGAAAGTTATCTTGTGCATATCATGTTTGGTACTCTTTTATTCATTTTACACTATATAAACGATTTTATTCCATGATATGTCTCATTGCCTCATAACAATATGGCTGACCAATGACAACCGAGGAATAAGGACATGTACCGTTCAGAACTACATACAGCGCATTCGCTAATTGGCGCACTTTCTTCATTTTTTGAAAAACAAATAAAATTTTTATACTATGGGTTTGAATTTTGCATCACCCTGTATATGTTTTCCATACAACAACCAAATATACTACCTAAGAATTGCAAACATGATAAAATGGTAAGAAAATCTACACATTACAACAAAAAATTTTAAAAAATGAAGATAGTACCTGTTGTTATACATGAAGCAATATAACCCTTGCAGTCTTGATGAGACCACGTGACACTCATCCTAAGTAGAAAAAGTATGTCTTCAAACACGAATTTCTTCACTTTTCTTCTAAACTCAACTAATTGGTATATATATGTTGTTAGGCAACATCTCAACAATATAACATATGTCATTTTTATATATATTATATTGTTGTGCATTCTTCCTAACTACTGTATATTTAAGGCTATATCTCCGAAACTTCTGAATATATTTTAATGTAATAAAGCTCAAATTGAAGAGCTGTACCCTCTTCATATTCTGACTGCAAGCAGCGCCCCCTACTGTAGAAGGAAAGTTATCTTGTGCATATCATGTTTGGTACTCTTTTATTCATTTTACACTATATAAACGACTTTATTCCATGATATGTCTCATTGCCTCATAACAATATGGCTGACCAATGACAACCGAGGAATAAGGACATGTACCGTTCAGAACTACATACAGCGCATTCGCTAATTGGCGCACTTTCTTCATTTTTTGAAAAACAAATAAAATTTTTATACTATGGGTTTGAATTTTGCATCACCCTGTATATGTTTTCCATACAACAACCAAATATACTACCTAAGAATTGCAAACATGATAAAATGGTAAGAAAATCTACACATTACAACAAAAAATTTTAAAAAATGAAGATAGTACCTGTTGTTATACATGAAGCAATATAACCCTTGCAGTCTTGATGAGACCACGTGACACTCATCCTAAGTAGAAAAAGTATGTCTTCAAACACGAATTTCTTCACTTTTCTTCTAAACTCAACTAATTGGTATATATATGTTGTTAGGCAACATCTCAACAATATAACATATGTCATTTTTATATATATTATATTGTTGTGCATTCTTCCTAACTACTGTATATTTAAGGCTATATCTCCGAAACTTCTGAATATATTTTAATGTAATAAAGCTCAAATTGAAGAGCTGTACCCTCTTCATATTCTGACTGCAAGCAGCGCCCCTACTGTAGAAGAAAAGTTATCTTGTGCATATCATGTTTGGTACTGTTTTATTCATTTTACACTATATAAACGATTTTATTCCATGATATGTCTCATTGCCTCATAACAATATGGCTGACCAATGACAACCGAGGAATGAGGACATGTACCGTTCAGAACTACATGCAGCGCATTCGCTAATTGGCGCACTTTCTTCATTTTTTGAAAAACAAATAAAATTTTTATACTATGGGTTTGAATTTTGCATCACCCTGTATATGTTTTCCATACAACAACCAAATATACTACCTAAGAATTGCAAACATGATAAAATGGTAAGAAAATCTACACATTACAACAAAAAATTTTAAAAAATGAAGATAGTACCTGTTGTTATACATGAAGCAATATAACCCTTGCAGTCTTGATGAGACCACGTGGCACTCATCCTAAGTAGAAAAAGTATGTCTTCAAACACGAATTTCTTCACTTTTCTTCTAAACTCAACTAATTGGTATATATATGTTGTTAGGCAACATCTCAACAATATAACATATGTCATTTTTATATATATTATATTGTTGTGCATTCTTCCTAACTACTGTATATTTAAGGCTATATCTCCGAAACTTCTGAATATATTTTAATGTAATAAAGCTCAAATTTAAGAGCTGTACCCTCTTCATATTCTGACTGCAAGCAGCGCCCCCTACTGTAGAAGGAAAGTTATCTTGTGCATATCATGTTTGGTACTGTTTTATTCATTTTACACTATATAAACGATTTTATTCCATGATATGTCTCATTGCCTCATAACAATATGGCTGACCAATGACAACCGAGGAATAAGGACATGTACCGTTCAGAACTACATACAGCGCATTCGCTAATTGGCGCACTTTCTTCATTTTTTGAAAAACAAATAAAATTTTTATAGTATGGGTTTGAATTTTGCATCACCCTGTATATGTTTTCCATACAACAACCAAATATACTACCTAAGAATTGCAAACATGATAAAATGGTAAGAAAATCTACACATTACAACAAAAAATTTTAAAAAATGAAGATAGTACCTGTTGTTATACATGAAGCAATATAACCCTTGCAGTCTTAATGAGACCACGTGACACTCATCCTAAGTAGAAAAAGTACGTCTTCAAACACGAATTTCTTCACTTTTCTTCTAAACTCAACTAATTGGTATATATATGTTGTTAGGCAACATATCAACAATATAACATATGTCATTTCTATATATATTATATTGTTGTGCATTCTTCCTAACTACTGTATATTTAAGGCTATATCTCCGAAACTTCTGAATATATTTTAATGTAATAAAGCTCAAATTGAAGAGCTGTACCCTCTTCATATTCTGACTGCAAGCAGCGCCCCTACTGTAGAAGGAAAGTTATCTTGTGCATATCATGTTTGGTACTGTTTTATTCATTTTACACTATATAAACGATTTTATTCCATGATATGTCTCATTGCCTCATAACAATATGGCTGACCAATGACAACCGAGGAATAAGGACATGTACCGTTCAGAACTACATACAGCGCATTCGCTAATTGGCGCACTTTCTTAATTTTTTGAAAAACAATTAAAAGTTTTATACTATGGGTTTGAATTTTGCATCACCCTGTATATGTTTTCCATACAACAACCAAATATACTACCTAAGAATTGCAAACATGATAAAATGGTAAGAAAATCTACACATTACAACAAAAAATTTTAAAAAATGAAGATAGTACCTGTTGTTATACATGAAGCAATATAACCCTTGCAGTCTTGATGAGACCACGTGACACTCATCCTAAGTAGAAAAAGTACGTCTTCAAACACGAATTTCTTCACTTTTCTTCTAAACTCAACTAATTGGTATATATATCTTGTTAGGCAACATCTCAACAATATAACATATGTCATTTTTATATATATTATATTGTTGTGCATTCTTCCTAACTACTGTATATTTAAGGCTATATCTCCGAAACTTCTGAATATATTTTAATGTAATAAAGCTCAAATTGAAGAGCTGTACCCTCTTCATATTCTGACTGCAAGCAGCGCCCCCTACTGTAGAAGGAAAGTTATCTTGTGCATATCATGTTTGGTACTCTTTTATTCATTTTACACTATATAAACGACTTTATTCCATGATATGTCTCATTGCCTCATAACAATATGGCTGACCAATGACAACCGAGGAATAAGGACATGTACCGTTCAGAACTACATACAGCGCATTCGCTAATTGGCGCACTTTCTTCATTTTTTGAAAAACAAATAAAATTTTTATACTATGGGTTTGAATTTTGCATCACCCTGTATATGTTTTCCATACAACAACCAAATATACTACCTAAGAATTGCAAACATGATAAAATGGTAAGAAAATCTACACATTACAACAAAAAATTTTAAAAAATGAAGATAGTACCTGTTGTTATACATGAAGCAATATAACCCTTGCAGTCTTGATGAGACCACGTGACACTCATCCTAAGTAGAAAAAGTATGTCTTCAAACACGAATTTCTTCACTTTTCTTCTAAACTCAACTAATTGGTATATATATGTTGTTAGGCAACATCTCAACAATATAACATATGTCATTTTTATATATATTATATTGTTGTGCATTCTTCCTAACTACTGTATATTTAAGGCTATATCTCCGAAACTTCTGAATATACTTAATTGTAATAAAGCTCAAATTGAAGAGCTGTACCCTCTTCATATTCTGACTGCAAGCAGCGCCCCTACTGTAGAAGGAAAGTTATCTTGTGCATATCATGTTTGGTACTGTTTTATTCATTTTACACTATATAAACGATTTTATTCCATGATATGTCTCATTGCCTCATAACAATATGGCTGACCAATGACAACCGAGGAATAAGGACATGTACCGTTCAGAACTACATACAGCGCATTCGCTAATTGGCGCACTTTCTTAATTTTTTGAAAAACAATTAAAATTTTTATACTATGGGTTTGAATTTTGCATCACCCTGTATATGTTTTCCATACAACAACCAAATATACTACCTAAGAATTGCAAACATGATAAAATGGTAAGAAAATCTACACATTACAACAAAAAATTTTAAAAAATGAAGATAGTACCTGTTGTTATACATGAAGCAATATAACCCTTGCAGTCTTGATGAGACCACGTGACACTCATCCTAAGTAGAAAAAGTATGTCTTCAAACACGAATTTCTTCACTTTTCTTCTAAACTCAACTAATTGGTATATATATGTTGTTAGGCAACATCTCAACAATATAACATATGTCATTTTTATATATATTATATTGTTGTGCATTCTTCCTAACTACTGTATATTTAAGGCTATATCTCCGAAACTTCTGAATATATTTTAATGTAATAAAGCTCAAATTGAAGAGCTGTACCCTCTTCATATTCTGACTGCAAGCAGCGCCCCTACTGTAGAAGAAAAGTTATCTTGTGCATATCATGTTTGGTACTGTTTTATTCATTTTACACTATATAAACGATTTTATTCCATGATATGTCTCATTGCCTCATAACAATATGGCTGACCAATGACAACCGAGGAATGAGGACATGTACCGTTCAGAACTACATGCAGCGCATTCGCTAATTGGCGCACTTTCTTCATTTTTTGAAAAACAAATAAAATTTTTATACTATGGGTTTGAATTTTGCATCACCCTGTATATGTTTTCCATACAACAACCAAATATACTACCTAAGAATTGCAAACATGATAAAATGGTAAGAAAATCTACACATTACAACAAAAAATTTTAAAAAATGAAGATAGTACCTGTTGTTATACATGAAGCAATATAACCCTTGCAGTCTTGATGAGACCACGTGACACTCATCCTAAGTAGAAAAAGTACGTCTTCAAACACGAATTTCTTCACTTTTCTTCTAAACTCAACTAATTGGTATATATATGTTGTTAGGCAACATCTCAACAATATAACATATGTCATTTTTATATATATTATATTGTTGTGCATTCTTCCTAACTACTGTATATTTAAGGCTATATCTCCGAAACTTCTGAATATATTTTAATGTAATAAAGCTCAAATTGAAGAGCTGTACCCTCTTCATATTCTGACTGCAAGCAGCGCCCCCTACTGTAGAAGGAAAGTTATCTTGTGCATATCATGTTTGGTACTCTTTTATTCATTTTACACTATATAAACGACTTTATTCCATGATATGTCTCATTGCCTCATAACAATATGGCTGACCAATGACAACCGAGGAATAAGGACATGTACCGTTCAGAACTACATACAGCGCATTCGCTAATTGGCGCACTTTCTTCATTTTTTGAAAAACAAATAAAATTTTTATACTATGGGTTTGAATTTTGCATCACCCTGTATATGTTTTCCATACAACAACCAAATATACTACCTAAGAATTGCAAACATGATAAAATGGTAAGAAAATCTACACATTACAACAAAAAATTTTAAAAAATGAAGATAGTACCTGTTGTTATACATGAAGCAATATAACCCTTGCAGTCTTGATGAGACCACGTGACACTCATCCTAAGTAGAAAAAGTATGTCTTCAAACACGAATTTCTTCACTTTTCTTCTAAACTCAACTAATTGGTATATATATGTTGTTAGGCAACATCTCAACAATATAACATATGTCATTTTTATATATATTATATTGTTGTGCATTCTTCCTAACTACTGTATATTTAAGGCTATATCTCCGAAACTTCTGAATATATTTTAATGTAATAAAGCTCAAATTGAAGAGCTGTACCCTCTTCATATTCTGACTGCAAGCAGCGCCCCTACTGTAGAAGAAAAGTTATCTTGTGCATATCATGTTTGGTACTGTTTTATTCATTTTACACTATATAAACGATTTTATTCCATGATATGTCTCATTGCCTCATAACAATATGGCTGACCAATGACAACCGAGGAATGAGGACATGTACCGTTCAGAACTACATGCAGCGCATTCGCTAATTGGCGCACTTTCTTCATTTTTTGAAAAACAAATAAAATTTTTATACTATGGGTTTGAATTTTGCATCACCCTGTATATGTTTTCCATACAACAACCAAATATACTACCTAAGAATTGCAAACATGATAAAATGGTAAGAAAATCTACACATTACAACAAAAAATTTTAAAAAATGAAGATAGTACCTGTTGTTATACATGAAGCAATATAACCCTTGCAGTCTTGATGAGACCACGTGGCACTCATCCTAAGTAGAAAAAGTATGTCTTCAAACACGAATTTCTTCACTTTTCTTCTAAACTCAACTAATTGGTATATATATGTTGTTAGGCAACATCTCAACAATATAACATATGTCATTTTTATATATATTATATTGTTGTGCATTCTTCCTAACTACTGTATATTTAAGGCTATATCTCCGAAACTTCTGAATATATTTTAATGTAATAAAGCTCAAATTGAAGAGCTGTACCCTCTTCATATTCTGACTGCAAGCAGCGCCCCCTACTGTAGAAGGAAAGTTATCTTGTGCATATCATGTTTGGTACTGTTTTATTCATTTTACACTATATAAACGATTTTATTCCATGATATGTCTCATTGCCTCATAACAATATGGCTGACCAATGACAACCGAGGAATAAGGACATGTACCGTTCAGAACTACATACAGCGCATTCGCTAATTGGCGCACTTTCTTCATTTTTTGAAAAACAAATAAAATTTTTATAGTATGGGTTTGAATTTTGCATCACCCTGTATATGTTTTCCATACAACAACCAAATATACTACCTAAGAATTGCAAACATGATAAAATGGTAAGAAAATCTACACATTACAACAAAAAATTTTAAAAAATGAAGATAGTACCTGTTGTTATACATGAAGCAATATAACCCTTGCAGTCTTGATGAGACCACGTGACACTCATCCTAAGTAGAAAAAGTACGTCTTCAAACACGAATTTCTTCACTTTTCTTCTAAACTCAACTAATTGGTATATATATGTTGTTAGGCAACATATCAACAATATAACATATGTCATTTCTATATATATTATATTGTTGTGCATTCTTCCTAACTACTGTATATTTAAGGCTATATCTCGGAAACTTCTGAATATATTTTAATGTAATAAAGCTCAAATTGAAGAGCTGTACCCTCTTCATATTCTGACTGCAAGCAGCGCCCCTACTGTAGAAGGAAAGTTATCTTGTGCATATCATGTTTGGTACTGTTTTATTCATTTTACACTATATAAACGATTTTTTTCCATGATATGTCTCATTGCCTCATAACAATATGGCTGACCAATGACAACCGAGGAATAAGGACATGTACCGTTCAGAACTACATACAGCGCATTCGCTAATTGGCGCACTTTCTTCATTTTTTGAAAAACAATTAAAATTTTTATACTATGGGTTTGAATTTTGCATCACCCTGTATATGTTTTCCATACAACAACCAAATATACTACCTAAGAATTGCAAACATGATAAAATGGTAAGAAAATCTACACATTACAACAAAAAATTTTAAAAAATGAAGATAGTACCTGTTGTTATACATGAAGCAATATAACCCTTGCAGTCTTGATGAGACCACGTGACACTCATCCTAAGTAGAAAAAGTACGTCTTCAAACACGAATTTCTTCACTTTTCTTCTAAACTCAACTAATTGGTATATATATGTTGTTAGGCAACATCTCAACAATATAACATATGTCATTTTTATATATATTATATTGTTGTGCATTCTTCCTAACTACTGTATATTTAAGGCTATATCTCCGAAACTTCTGAATATATTTTAATGTAATAAAGCTCAAATTGAAGAGCTGTACCCTCTTCATATTCTGACTGCAAGCAGCGCCCCCTACTGTAGAAGGAAAGTTATCTTGTGCATATCATGTTTGGTACTCTTTTATTCATTTTACACTATATAAACGACTTTATTCCATGATATGTCTCATTGCCTCATAACAATATGGCTGACCAATGACAACCGAGGAATAAGGACATGTACCGTTCAGAACTACATACAGCGCATTCGCTAATTGGCGCACTTTCTTCATTTTTTGAAAAACAAATAAAATTTTTATACTATGGGTTTGAATTTTGCATCACCCTGTATATGTTTTCCATACAACAACCTAATATACTACCTAAGAATTGCAAACATGATAAAATGGTAAGAAAATCTACACATTACAACAAAAAATTTTAAAAAATGAAGATAGTACCTGTTGTTATACATGAAGCAATATAACCCTTGCAGTCTTGATGAGACCACGTGACACTCATCCTAAGTAGAAAAAGTATGTCTTCAAACACGAATTTCTTCACTTTTCTTCTAAACTCAACTAATTGGTATATATATGTTGTTAGGCAACATCTCAACAATATAACATATGTCATTTTTATATATATTATATTGTTGTGCATTCTTCCTAACTACTGTATATTTAAGGCTATATCTCCGAAACTTCTGAATATATTTTAATGAAATAAAGCTCAAATTGAAGAGCTGTACCCTCTTCATATTCTGACTGCAACCAGCGCCCCCTACTGTAGAAGGAAAGTTATCTTGTGCATATCATGTTTGGTACTCTTTTATTCATTTTACACTATATAAACGATTTTATTCCATGATATGTCTCATTGCCTCATAACAATATGGCTGACCAATGACAACCGAGGAATAAGGACATGTACCGTTCAGAACTACATACAGCGCATTCGCTAATTGGCGCACTTTCTTCATTTTTTGAAAAACAAATAAAATTTTTATAGTATGGGTTTGAATTTTGCATCACCCTGTATATGTTTTCCATACAACAACCAAATATACTACCTAAGAATTGCAAACATGATAAAATGGTAAGAAAATCTACACATTACAACAAAAAATTTTAAAAAATGAAGATAGTACCTGTTGTTATACATGAAGCAATATAATTCTTGCAGTCTTGATGAGACCACGTGACCCTCATCCTAAGTAGAAAAAGTATGTCTTCAAACACGAATTTCTTCACTTTTCTTCTAAACTCAACTAATTGGTATATATATGTTGTTAGGCAACATCTCAACAATATAACATATGTCATTTTTATATATATTATATTGTTGTGCATTCTTCCTAACTACTGTATATTTAAGGCTATATCTCCGAAACTTCTGAATATATTTTAATGTAATCAAGCTCAAATTGAAGAGCTGTACCCTCTTCATATTCTGACTGCAAGCAGCGCCCCCTACTGTAGAAGGAAAGTTATCTTGTGCATATCATGTTTGGTACTCTTTTATTCATTTTACACTATATAAACGACTTTATTCCATGATATGTCTCATTGCCTCATAACAATATGGCTGACCAATGACAACCGAGGAATAAGGACATGTACCGTTCAGAACTACATACAGCGCATTCGCTAATTGGCGCACTTTCTTCATTTTTTGAAAAACAAATAAAATTTTTATACTATGGGTTTGAATTTTGCATCACCCTGTATATGTTTTCCATACAACAACCAAATATACTACCTAAGAATTGCAAACATGATAAAATGGTAAGAAAATCTACACATTACAACAAAAAATTTTAAAAATGAAGATAGTACCTGTTGTTATACATGAAGCAATATAACCCTTGCAGTCTTGATGAGACCACGTGACACTCATCCTAAGTAGAAAAAGTATGTCTTCAAACACGAATTTCTTCACTTTTCTTCTAAACTCAACTAATTGGTATATATATGTTGTTAGGCAACATCTCAACAATATAACATATGTCATTTTTATATATATTATATTGTTGTGCATTCTTCCTAACTACTGTATATTTAAGGCTATATCTCCGAAACTTCTGAATATATTTTAATGAAATAAAGCTCAAATTGAAGAGCTGTACCCTCTTCATATTCTGACTGCAACCAGCGCCCCCTACTGTAGAAGGAAAGTTATCTTGTGCATATCATGTTTGGTACTCTTTTATTCATTTTACACTATATAAACGACTTTATTCCATGATATGTCTCATTGCCTCATAACAATATGGCTGACCAATGACAACCGAGGAATAAGGACATGTACCGTTCAGAACTACATACAGCGCATTCGCTAATTGGCGCACTTTCTTCATTTTTTGAAAAACAAATAAAATTTTTATACTATGGGTTTGAATTTTGCATCACCCTGTATATGTTTTCCATACAACAACCAAATATACTACCTAAGAATTGCAAACATGATAAAATGGTAAGAAAATCTACACATTACAACAAAAAATTTTAAAAAATGAAGATAGTACCTGTTGTTATACATGAAGCAATATAATTCTTGCAGTCTTGATGAGACCACGTGACCCTCATCCTAAGTAGAAAAAGTATGTCTTCAAACACGAATTTCTTCACTTTTCTTCTAAACTCAACTAATTGGTATATATATGTTGTTAGGCAACATCTCAACAATATAACATATGTCACTTTTATATATATTTTATTGTTGTGCATTCTTCCTAACTACTGTATATTTAAGGCTATATCTCCGAAACTTCTGAATATATTTTAATGTAATAAAGCTCAAATTGAAGAGCTGTACCCTCTTCATATTCTGACTGCAAGCAGCGCCCCCTACTGTAGAACGAAAGTTATCTTGTGCATATCATGTTTGGTACTCTTTTATTCATTTTACACTATATAAACGACTTTATTCCATGATATGTCTCATTGCCTCATAACAATATGGCTGACCAATGACAACCGAGGAATAAGGACATGTACCGTTCAGAACTACATACAGCGCATTCGCTAATTGGCGCACTTTCTTCATTTTTTGAAAAACAAATAAAATTTTTATACTATGGGTTTGAATTTTGCATCACCCTGTATATGTTTTCCATACAACAACCAAATATACTACCTAAGAATTGCAAACATGATAAAATGGTAAGAAAATCTACACATTACAACAAAAAATTTTAAAAATGAAGATAGTACCTGTTGTTATACATGAAGCAATATAACCCTTGCAGTCTTGATGAGACCACGTGACACTCATCCTAAGTAGAAAAAGTATGTCTTCAAACACGAATTTCTTCACTTTTCTTCTAAACTCAACTAATTGGTATATATATGTTGTTAGGCAACATCTCAACAATATAACATATGTCATTTTTATATATATTATATTGTTGTGCATTCTTCCTAACTTCTGTATATTTAAGGCTATATCTCCGAAACTTCTGAATATATTTTAATGTAATAAAGCTCAAATTGAAGAGCTGTACCCTCTTCATATTCTGACTGCAAGCAGCGCCCCCTACTGTAGAAGGAAAGTTATCTTGTGCATATCATGTTTGGTACTCTTTTATTCATTTTACACTATATAAACGATTTTATTCCATGATATGTCTCATTGCCTCATAACAATATGGCTGACCAATGACAACCGAGGAATAAGGACATGTACCGTTCAGAACTACATACAGCGCATTCGCTAATTGGCGCACTTTCTTCATTTTTTGAAAAACAAATAAAATTTTTATACTATGGGTTTGAATTTTGCATCACCCTGGATATGTTTTCCATACAACAACCAAATATACTACCTAAGAATTGCAAACATGATAAAATGGTAAGAAAATCTACACATTACAACAAAAAATTTTAAAAAATGAAGATAGTACCTGTTGTTATACATGAAGCAATATAATTCTTGCAGTCTTGATGAGACCACGTGACCCTCATCCTAAGTAGAAAAAGTATGTCTTCAAACACGAATTTCTTCACTTTTCTTCTAAACTCAACTAATTGGTATATATATGTTGTTAGGCAACATCTCAACAATATAACATATGTCACTTTTATATATATTTTATTGTTGTGCATTCTTCCTAACTACTGTATATTTAAGGCTATATCTCCGAAACTTCTGAATATATTTTAATGTAATAAAGCTCAAATTGAAGAGCTGTACCCTCTTCATATTCTGACTGCAAGCAGCGCCCCCTACTGTAGAAGGAAAGTTATCTTGTGCATATCATGTTTGGTACTCTTTTATTCATTTTACACTATATAAACGACTTTATTCCATGATATGTCTCATTGCCTCATAACAATATGGCTGACCAATGACAACCGAGGAATAAGGACATGTACCGTTCAGAACTACATACAGCGCATTCGCTAATTGGCGCACTTTCTTCATTTTTTGAAAAACAAATAAAATTTTTATACTATGGGTTTGAATTTTGCATCACCCTGTATATGTTTTCCATACAACAACCAAATATACTACCTAAGAACTGCAAACATGATAAAATGGTAAGAAAATCTACACATTACAACAAAAAATTTTAAAAATGAAGATAGTACCTGTTGTTATACATGAAGCAATATAACCCTTGCAGTCTTGATGAGACCACGTGACACTCATCCTAAGTAGAAAAAGTATGTCTTCAAACACGAATTTCTTCACTTTTCTTCTAAACTCAACTAATTGGTATATATATGTTGTTAGGCAACATCTCAACAATATAACATATGTCATTTTTATATATATTATATTGTTGTGCATTCTTCCTAACTACTGTATATTTAAGGCTATATCTCCGAAACTTCTGAATATATTTTAATGTAATAAAGCTCAAATTGAAGAGCTGTACCCTCTTCATATTCTGACTGCAAGCAGCGCCCCTACTGTAGAAGGAAAGTTATCTTGTGCATATCATGTTTGGTACTCTTTTATTCATTTTACACTATATAAACGATTTTATTCCATGATATGTCTCATTGCCTCATAACAATATGGCTGACCAATGACAACCGAGGAATAAGGACATGTACCGTTCAGAACTACATACAGCGCATTCGCTAATTGGGCGCACTTTCTTCATTTTTTGAAAAACAAATAAAATTTTTATACTATGGGTTTGAATTTTGCATCACCCTGGATATGTTTTCCATACAACAACCAAATATACTACCTAAGAATGCAAACATGATAAAATGGTAAGAAAATCTACACATTACAACAAAAAATTTTAAAAAATGAAGATAGTACCTGTTGTTATACATGAAGCAATATAACCCTTGCAGTCTTGATGAGACCACGTGACACTCATCCTAAGTAGAAAAAAGTATGTCTTCAAACACGAATTTCTTCACTTTTCTTCTAAACTCAACTAATTGGTATATATATGTTGTTAGGCAACATCTCAACAATATAACATATGTCATTTTTATATATATTATATTGTTGTGCATTCTTCCTAACTACTGTATATTTAAGGCTATATCTCCGAAACTTCTGAATATATTTTAATGAAATAAAGCTCAAATTGAAGAGCTGTACCCTCTTCATATTCTGACTGCAACCAGCGCCCCCTACTGTAGAAGGAAAGTTATCTTGTGCATATCATGTTTGGTACTCTTTTATTCATTTTACACTATATAAACGACTTTATTCCATGATATGTCTCATTGCCTCATAACAATATGGCTGACCAATGACAACCGAGGAATAAGGACATGTACCGTTCAGAACTACATACAGCGCATTCGCTAATTGGCGCACTTTCTTCATTTTTTGAAAAACAAATAAAATTTTTATACTATGGGTTTGAATTTTGCATCACCCTGTATATGTTTTCCATACAACAACCAAATATACTACCTAAGAATTGCAAACATGATAAAATGGTAAGAAAATCTACACATTACAACAAAAAATTTTAAAAAATGAAGATAGTACCTGTTGTTATACATGAAGCAATATAATTCTTGCAGTCTTGATGAGACCACGTGACCCTCATCCTAAGTAGAAAAAGTATGTCTTCAAACACGAATTTCTTCACTTTTCTTCTAAACTCAACTAATTGGTATATATATGTTGTTAGGCAACATCTCAACAATATAACATATGTCACTTTTATATATATTTTATTGTTGTGCATTCTTCCTAACTACTGTATATTTAAGGCTATATCTCCGAAACTTCTGAATATATTTTAATGTAATAAAGCTCAAATTGAAGAGCTGTACCCTCTTCATATTCTGACTGCAAGCAGCGCCCCCTACTGTAGAAGGAAAGTTATCTTGTGCATATCATGTTTGGTACTCTTTTATTCATTTTACACTATATAAACGATTTTATTCCATGATATGTCTCATTGCCTCATAACAATATGGCTGACCAATGACAACCGAGGAATAAGGACATGTACCGTTCAGAACTACATACAGCGCATTCGCTAATTGGCGCACTTTCTTCATTTTTTGAAAAACAAATAAAATTTTTATACTATGGGTTTGAATTTTGCATCTCCCTGTATATGTTTTACATACAACAACCAAATATACTACCTAAGAATTGCAAACATGATAAAATGGTAAGAAAATCTACACATTACAACAAAAAATTTTAAAAAATGAAGATAGTACCTGTTGTTATACATGAAGCAATATAACCCTTGCAGTCTTGATGAGACCACGTGACACTCATCCTAAGTAGAAAAAGTATGTCTTCAAACACGAATTTCTTCACTTTTCTTCTAAACTCAACTAATTGGTATATATATGTTGTTAGGCAACATCTCAACAATATAACATATGTCATTTTTATATATATTATATTGTTGTGCATTCTTCCTAACTACTGTATATTTAAGGCTATATCTCCGAAACTTCTGAATATATTTTAATGTAATAAAGCTCAAATTGAAGAGCTGTACCCTCTTCATATTCTGACTGCAAGCAGCGCCCCCTACTGTAGAAGGAAAGTTATCTTGTGCATATCATGTTTGGTACTCTTTTATTCATTTTACACTATATAAACGATTTTATTCCATGATATGTCTCATTGCCTCATAACAATATGGCTGACCAATGACAACCGAGGAATAAGGACATGTACCGTTCAGAACTACATACAGCGCATTCGCTAATTGGCGCACTTTCTTCATTTTTTGAAAAACAAATAAAATTTTTATACTATGGGTTTGAATTTTGCATCACCCTGTATATGTTTTCCATACAACAACCAAATATACTACCTAAGAATTGCAAACATGATAAAATGGTAAGAAAATCTACACATTACAACAAAAAATTTTAAAAAATGAAGATAGTACCTGTTGTTATACATGAAGCAATATAACCCTTGCAGTCTTGATGAGACCACGTGACACTCATCCTAAGTAGAAAAAGTATGTCTTCAAACACGAATTTCTTCACTTTTCTTCTAAACTCAACTAATTGGTATATATATGTTGTTAGGCAACATCTCAACAATATAACATATGTCATTTTTATATATATTATATTGTTGTGCATTCTTCCTAACTACTGTATATTTAAGGCTATATCTCCGAAACTTCTGAATATATTTTAATGTAATAAAGCTCAAATTGAAGAGCTGTACCCTCTTCATATTCTGACTGCAACCAGCGCCCCCTACTGTAGAAGGAAAGTTATCTTGTGCATATCATGTTTGGTACTCTTTTATTCATTTTACACTATATAAACGACTTTATTCCATGATATGTCTCATTGCCTCATAACAATATGGCTGACCAATGACAACCGAGGAATAAGGACATGTACCGTTCAGAACTACATACAGCGCATTCGCTAATTGGCGCACTTTCTTCATTTTTTGAAAAACAAATAAAATTTTTATACTATGGGTTTGAATTTTGCATCACCCTGTATATGTTTTCCATACAACAACCAAATATACTACCTAAGAATTGCAAACATGATAAAATGGTAAGAAAATCTACACATTACAACAAAAAATTTTAAAAATGAAGATAGTACCTGTTGTTATACATGAAGCAATATAACCCTTGCAGTCTTGATGAGACCACGTGACACTCATCCTAAGTAGAAAAAGTATGTCTTCAAACACGAATTTCTTCACTTTTCTTCTAAACTCAACTAATTGGTATATATATGTTGTTAGGCAACATCTCAACAATATAACATATGTCATTTTTATATATATTATATTGTTGTGCATTCTTCCTAACTACTGTATATTTAAGGCTATATCTCCGAAACTTCTGAATATATTTTAATGTAATAAAGCTCAAATTGAAGAGCTGTACCCTCTTCATATTCTGACTGCAAGCAGCGCCCCCTACTGTAGAAGGAAAGTTATCTTGTGCATATCATGTTTGGTACTCTTTTATTCATTTTACACTATATAAACGATTTTATTCCATGATATGTCTCATTGCCTCATAACAATATGGCTGACCAATGACAACCGAGGAATAACGACATGTACCGTTCAGAACTACATACAGCGCATTCGCTAATTGGCGCACTTTCTTCATTTTTTGAAAAACAAATAAAATTTTTATACTATGGGTTTGAATTTTGCATCACCCTGGATATGTTTTCCATACAACAACCAAATATACTACCTAAGAATTGCAAACATGATAAAATGGTAAGAAAATCTACACATTACAACAAAAAATTTTAAAAAATGAAGATAGTACCTGTTGTTATACATGAAGCAATATAACCCTTGCAGTCTTGATGAGACCACGTGACACTCATCCTAAGTAGAAAAAGTATGTCTTCAAACACGAATTTCTTCACTTTTCTTCTAAACTCAACTAATTGGTATATATATGTTGTTAGGCAACATCTCAACAATATAACATATGTCATTTTTATATATATTATATTGTTGTGCATTCTTCCTAACTACTGTATATTTAAGGCTATATCTCCGAAACTTCTGAATATATTTTAATGAAATAAAGCTCAAATTGAAGAGCTGTACCCTCTTCATATTCTGACTGCAAGCAGCGCCCCCTACTGTAGAAGGAAAGTTATCTTGTGCATATCATGTTTGGTACTCTTTTATTCATTTTACACTATATAAACGATTTTATTCCATGATATGTCTCATTGCCTCATAACAATATGGCTGACCAATGACAACCGAGGAATAAGGACATGTACCGTTCAGAACTACATACAGCGCATTCGCTAATTGGCGCACTTTCTTCATTTTTTGAAAAACAAATAAAATTTTTATACTATGGGTTTGAATTTTGCATCACCCTGTATATGTTTTCCATACAACAACCAAATATACTACCTAAGAATTGCAAACATGATAAAATGGTAAGAAAATCTACACATTACAACAAAAAATTTTAAAAAATGAAGATAGTACCTGTTGTTATACATGAAGCAATATAACCCTTGCAGTCTTGATGAGACCACGTGACACTCATCCTAAGTAGAAAAAGTATGTCTTCAAACACGAATTTCTTCACTTTTCTTCTAAACTCAACTAATTGGTATATATATGTTGTTAGGCAACATCTCAACAATATAACATATGTCATTTTTATATATATTATATTGTTGTGCATTCTTCCTAACTACTGTATATTTAAGGCTATATCTCCGAAACTTCTGAATATATTTTAATGTAATAAAGCTCAAATTGAAGAGCTGTACCCTCTTCATATTCTGACTGCAAGCAGCGCCCCCTACTGTAGAAGGAAAGTTATCTTGTGCATATCATGTTTGGTACTCTTTTATTCATTTTACACTATATAAACGATTTTATTCCATGATATGTCTCATTGCCTCATAACAATATGGCTGACCAATGACAACCGAGGAATAAGGACATGTACCGTTCAGAACTACATACAGCGCATTCGCTAATTGGCGCACTTTCTTCATTTTTTGAAAAACAAATAAAATTTTTATACTATGGGTTTGAATTTTGCATCACCCTGTATATGTTTTCCATACAACAACCAAATATACTACCTAAGAATTGCAAACATGATAAAATGGTAAGAAAATCTACACATTACAACAAAAAATTTTAAAAAATGAAGATAGTACCTGTTGTTATACATGAAGCAATATAACCCTTGCAGTCTTGATGAGACCACGTGACACTCATCCTAAGTAGAAAAAGTATGTCTTCAAACACGAATTTCTTCACTTTTCTTCTAAACTCAACTAATTGGTATATATATGTTGTTAGGCAACATCTCAACAATATAACATATGTCATTTTTATATATATTATATTGTTGTGCATTCTTCCTAACTACTGTATATTTAAGGCTATATCTCCGAAACTTCTGAATATATTTTAATGTAATAAAGCTCAAATTGAAGAGCTGTACCCTCTTCATATTCTGACTGCAAGCAACGCCCCCTACTGTAGAAGGAAAGTTATCTTGTGCATATCATGTTTGGTACTCTTTTATTCATTTTACACTATATAAACGATTTTATTCCATGATATGTCTCATTGCCTCATAACAATATGGCTGACCAATGACAACCGAGGAATAACGACATGTACCGTTCAGAACTACATACAGCGCATTCGCTAATTGGCGCACTTTCTTCATTTTTTGAAAAACAAATAAAATTTTTATACTATGGGTTTGAATTTTGCATCACCCTGTATATGTTTTCCATACAACAACCAAATATACTACCTAAGAATTGCAAACATGATAAAATGGTAAGAAAATCTACACATTACAACAAAAAATTTTAAAAAATGAAGATAGTACCTGTTGTTATACATGAAGCAATATAACCCTTGCAGTCTTGATGAGACCACGTGACACTCATCCTAAGTAGAAAAAGTATGTCTTCAAACACGAATTTCTTCACTTTTCTTCTAAACTCAACTAATTGGTATATATATGTTGTTAGGCAACATCTCAACAATATAACATATGTCATTTTTATATATATTATATTGTTGTGCATTCTTCCTAACTACTGTATATTTAAGGCTATATCTCCGAAACTTCTGAATATATTTTAATGTAATAAAGCTCAAATTGAAGAGCTGTACCCTCTTCATATTCTGACTGCAAGCAGCGCCCCCTACTGTAGAAGGAAAGTTATCTTGTGCATATCATGTTTGGTACTCTTTTATTCATTTTACACTATATAAACGACTTTATTCCATGATATGTCTCATTGCCTCATAACAATATGGCTGACCAATGACAACCGAGGAATAAGGACATGTACCGTTCAGAACTACATACAGCGCATTCGCTAATTGGCGCACTTTCTTCATTTTTTGAAAAACAAATAAAATTTTTATACTATGGGTTTGAATTTTGCATCACCCTGTATATGTTTTCCATACAACAACCAAATATACTACCTAAGAATTGCAAACATGATAAAATGGTAAGAAAATCTACACATTACAACAAAAAATTTTAAAAATGAAGATAGTACCTGTTGTTATACATGAAGCAATATAACCCTTGCAGTCTTGATGAGACCACGTGACACTCATCCTAAGTAGAAAAAGTATGTCTTCAAACACGAATTTCTTCACTTTTCTTCTAAACTCAACTAATTGGTATATATATGTTGTTAGGCAACATCTCAACAATATAACATATGTCATTTTTATATATATTATATTGTTGTGCATTCTTCCTAACTACTGTATATTTAAGGCTATATCTCCGAAACTTCTGAATATATTTTAATGTAATAAAGCTCAAATTGAAGAGCTGTACCCTCTTCATATTCTGACTGCAAGCAGCGCCCCCTACTGTAGAAGGAAAGTTATCTTGTGCATATCATGTTTGGTACTCTTTTATTCATTTTACACTATATAAACGATTTTATTCCATGATATGTCTCATTGCCTCATAACAATATGGCTGACCAATGACAACCGAGGAATAAGGACATGTACCGTTCAGAACTACATACAGCGCATTCGCTAATTGGCGCACTTTCTTCATTTTTTGAAAAACAAATAAAATTTTTATACTATGGGTTTGAATTTTGCATCACCCTGTATATGTTTTCCATACAACAACCAAATATACTACCTAAGAATTGCAAACATGATAAAATGGTAAGAAAATCTACACATTACAACAAAAAATTTTAAAAAATGAAGATAGTACCTGTTGTTATACATGAAGCAATATAACCCTTGCAGTCTTGATGAGACCACGTGACACTCATCCTAAGTAGAAAAAGTATGTCTTCAAACACGAATTTCTTCACTTTTCTTCTAAACTCAACTAATTGGTATATATATGTTGTTAGGCAACATCTCAACAATATAACATATGTCATTTTTATATATATTATATTGTTGTGCATTCTTCCTAACTACTGTATATTTAAGGCTATATCTCCGAAACTTCTGAATATATTTTAATGTAATAAAGCTCAAATTGAAGAGCTGTACCCTCTTCATATTCTGACTGCAAGCAACGCCCCCTACTGTAGAAGGAAAGTTATCTTGTGCATATCATGTTTGGTACTCTTTTATTCATTTTACACTATATAAACGATTTTATTCCATGATATGTCTCATTGCCTCATAACAATATGGCTGACCAATGACAACCGAGGAATAACGACATGTACCGTTCAGAACTACATACAGCGCATTCGCTAATTGGCGCACTTTCTGCATTTTTTGAAAAACAAATAAAATTTTTATACTATGGGTTTGAATTTTGCATCACCCTGTATATGTTTTCCATACAACAACCAAATATACTACCTAAGAATTGCAAACATGATAAAATGGTAAGAAAATCTACACATTACAACAAAAAATTTTAAAAAATGAAGATAGTACCTGTTGTTATACATGAAGCAATATAACCCTTGCAGTCTTGATGAGACCACGTGACACTCATCCTAAGTAGAAAAAGTATGTCTTCAAACACGAATTTCTTCACTTTTCTTCTAAACTCAACTAATTGGTATATATATGTTGTTAGGCAACATCTCAACAATATAACATATGTCATTTTTATATATATTATATTGTTGTGCATTCTTCCTAACTACTGTATATTTAAGGCTATATCTCCGAAACTTCTGAATATATTTTAATGTAATAAAGCTCAAATTGAAGAGCTGTACCCTCTTCATATTCTGACTGCAAGCAGCGCCCCCTACTGTAGAAGGAAAGTTATCTTGTGCATATCATGTTTGGTACTCTTTTATTCATTTTACACTATATAAACGACTTTATTCCATGATATGTCTCATTGCCTCATAACAATATGGCTGACCAATGACAACCGAGGAATAAGGACATGTACCGTTCAGAACTACATACAGCGCATTCGCTAATTGGCGCACTTTCTTCATTTTTTGAAAAACAAATAAAATTTTTATACTATGGGTTTGAATTTTGCATCACCCTGTATATGTTTTCCATACAACAACCAAATATACTACCTAAGAATTGCAAACATGATAAAATGGTAAGAAAATCTACACATTACAACAAAAAATTTTAAAAATGAAGATAGTACCTGTTGTTATACATGAAGCAATATAACCCTTGCAGTCTTGATGAGACCACGTGACACTCATCCTAAGTAGAAAAAGTATGTCTTCAAACACGAATTTCTTCACTTTTCTTCTAAACTCAACTAATTGGTATATATATGTTGTTAGGCAACATCTCAACAATATAACATATGTCATTTTTATATATATTATATTGTTGTGCATTCTTCCTAACTACTGTATATTTAAGGCTATATCTCCGAAACTTCTGAATATATTTTAATGTAATAAAGCTCAAATTGAAGAGCTGTACCCTCTTCATATTCTGACTGCAAGCAGCGCCCCCTACTGTAGAAGGAAAGTTATCTTGTGCATATCATGTTTGGTACTCTTTTATTCATTTTACACTATATAAACGATTTTATTCCATGATATGTCTCATTGCCTCATAACAATATGGCTGACCAATGACAACCGAGGAATAAGGACATGTACCGTTCAGAACTACATACAGCGCATTCGCTAATTGGCGCACTTTCTTCATTTTTTGAAAAACAAATAAAATTTTTATACTATGGGTTTGAATTTTGCATCACCCTGGATATGTTTTCCATACAACAACCAAATATACTACCTAAGAATTGCAAACATGATAAAATGGTAAGAAAATCTACACATTACAACAAAAAATTTTAAAAAATGAAGATAGTACCTGTTGTTATACATGAAGCAATATAACCCTTGCAGTCTTGATGAGACCACGTGACACTCATCCTAAGTAGAAAAAGTATGTCTTCAAACACGAATTTCTTCACTTTTCTTCTAAACTCAACTAATTGGTATATATATGTTGTTAGGCAACATCTCAACAATATAACATATGTCATTTTTATATATATTATATTGTTGTGCATTCTTCCTAACTACTGTATATTTAAGGCTATATCTCCGAAACTTCTGAATATATTTTAATGAAATAAAGCTCAAATTGAAGAGCTGTACCCTCTTCATATTCTGACTGCAACCAGCGCCCCCTACTGTAGAAGGAAAGTTATCTTGTGCATATCATGTTTGGTACTCTTTTATTCATTTTACACTATATAAACGACTTTATTCCATGATATGTCTCATTGCCTCATAACAATATGGCTGACCAATGACAACCGAGGAATAAGGACATGTACCGTTCAGAACTACATACAGCGCATTCGCTAATTGGCGCACTTTCTTCATTTTTTGAAAAACAAATAAAATTTTTATACTATGGGTTTGAATTTTGCATCACCCTGTATATGTTTTCCATACAACAACCAAATATACTACCTAAGAATTGCAAACATGATAAAATGGTAAGAAAATCTACACATTACAACAAAAAATTTTAAAAAATGAAGATAGTACCTGTTGTTATACATGAAGCAATATAATTCTTGCAGTCTTGATGAGACCACGTGACCCTCATCCTAAGTAGAAAAAGTATGTCTTCAAACACGAATTTCTTCACTTTTCTTCTAAACTCAACTAATTGGTATATATATGTTGTTAGGCAACATCTCAACAATATAACATATGTCACTTTTATATATATTTTATTGTTGTGCATTCTTCCTAACTACTGTATATTTAAGGCTATATCTCCGAAACTTCTGAATATATTTTAATGTAATAAAGCTCAAATTGAAGAGCTGTACCCTCTTCATATTCTGACTGCAAGCAGCGCCCCCTACTGTAGAAGGAAAGTTATCTTGTGCATATCATGTTTGGTACTCTTTTATTCATTTTACACTATATAAACGATTTTATTCCATGATATGTCTCATTGCCTCATAACAATATGGCTGACCAATGACAACCGAGGAATAAGGACATGTACCGTTCAGAACTACATACAGCGCATTCGCTAATTGGCGCACTTTCTTCATTTTTTGAAAAACAATTAAAATTTTTATACTATGGGTTTGAATTTTGCATCACCCTGTATATGTTTTACATACAACAACCAAATATACTACCTAAGAATTGCAAACATGATAAAATGGTAAGAAAATCTACACATTACAACAAAAAATTTTAAAAAATGAAGATAGTACCTGTTGTTATACATGAAGCAATATAACCCTTGCAGTCTTGATGAGACCACGTGACACTCATCCTAAGTAGAAAAAGTATGTCTTCAAACACGAATTTCTTCACTTTTCTTCTAAACTCAACTAATTGGTATATATATGTTGTTAGGCAACATCTCGACAATATAACATATGTCATTTTTATATATATTATATTGTTGTGCATTCTTCCTAACTACTGTATATTTAAGGCTATATCTCCGAAACTTCTGAATATATTTTAATGTAATAAAGCTCAAATTGAAGAGCTGTACCCTCTTCATATTCTGACTGCAAGCAGCGCCCCCTACTGTAGAAGGAAAGTTATCTTGTGCATATCATGTTTGGTACTCTTTTATTCATTTTACACTATATAAACGATTTTATTCCATGATATGTCTCATTGCCTCATAACAATATGGCTGACCAATGACAACCGAGGAATAACGACATGTACCGTTCAGAACTACATACAGCGCATTCGCTAATTGGCGCACTTTCTTCATTTTTTGAAAAACAAATAAAATTTTTATACTATGGGTTTGAATTTTGCATCACCCTGTATATGTTTTCCATACAACAACCAAATATACTACCTAAGAATTGCAAACATGATAAAATGGTAAGAAAATCTACACATTACAACAAAAAATTTTAAAAAATGAAGATAGTACCTGTTGTTATACATGAAGCAATATAACCCTTGCAGTCTTGATGAGACCCCGTGACACTCATCCTAAGTAGAAAAAGTATGTCTTCAAACACGAATTTCTTCACTTTTCTTCTAAACTCAACTAATTGGTATATATATGTTGTTAGGCAACATCTCAACAATATAACATATGTCATTTTTATATATATTATATTGTTGTGCATTCTTCCTAACTACTGTATATTTAAGGCTATATCTCCGAAACTTCTGAATATATTTTAATGTAATAAAGCTCAAATTGAAGAGCTGTACCCTCTTCATATTCTGACTGCAAGCAGCGCCCCCTACTGTAGAAGGAAAGTTATCTTGTGCATATCATGTTTGGTACTCTTTTATTCATTTTACACTATATAAACGACTTTATTCCATGATATGTCTCATTGCCTCATAACAATATGGCTGACCAATGACAACCGAGGAATAAGGACATGTACCGTTCAGAACTACATACAGCGCATTCGCTAATTGGCGCACTTTCTTCATTTTTTGAAAAACAAATAAAATTTTTATACTATGGGTTTGAATTTTGCATCACCCTGTATATGTTTTCCATACAACAACCAAATATACTACCTAAGAATTGCAAACATGATAAAATGGTAAGAAAATCTACACATTACAACAAAAAATTTTAAAAATGAAGATAGTACCTGTTGTTATACATGAAGCAATATAACCCTTGCAGTCTTGATGAGACCACGTGACACTCATCCTAAGTAGAAAAAGTATGTCTTCAAACACGAATTTCTTCACTTTTCTTCTAAACTCAACTAATTGGTATATATATGTTGTTAGGCAACATCTCAACAATATAACATATGTCATTTTTATATATATTATATTGTTGTGCATTCTTCCTAACTACTGTATATTTAAGGCTATATCTCCGAAACTTCTGAATATATTTTAATGTAATAAAGCTCAAATTGAAGAGCTGTACCCTCTTCATATTCTGACTGCAAGCAGCGCCCCCTACTGTAGAAGGAAAGTTATCTTGTGCATATCATGTTTGGTACTCTTTTATTCATTTTACACTATATAAACGATTTTATTCCATGATATGTCTCATTGCCTCATAACAATATGGCTGACCAATGACAACCGAGGAATAAGGACATGTACCGTTCAGAACTACATACAGCGCATTCGCTAATTGGCGCACTTTCTTCATTTTTTGAAAAACAAATAAAATTTTTATACTATGGGTTTGAATTTTGCATCACCCTGTATATGTTTTCCATACAACAACCAAATATACTACCTAAGAATTGCAAACATGATAAAATGGTAAGAAAATCTACACATTACAACAAAAAATTTTAAAAAATGAAGATAGTACCTGTTGTTATACATGAAGCAATATAACCCTTGCAGTCTTGATGAGACCACGTGACACTCATCCTAAGTAGAAAAAGTATGTCTTCAAACACGAATTTCTTCACTTTTCTTCTAAACTCAACTAATTGGTATATATATGTTGTTAGGCAACATCTCAACAATATAACATATGTCATTTTTATATATATTATATTGTTGTGCATTCTTCCTAACTACTGTATATTTAAGGCTATATCTCCGAAACTTCTGAATATATTTTAATGTAATAAAGCTCAAATTGAAGAGCTGTACCCTCTTCATATTCTGACTGCAAGCAGCGCCCCCTACTGTAGAAGGAAAGTTATCTTGTGCATATCATGTTTGGTACTCTTTTATTCATTTTACACTATATAAACGATTTTATTCCATGATATGTCTCATTGCCTCATAACAATATGGCTGACCAATGACAACCGAGGAATAAGGACATGTACCGTTCAGAACTACATACAGCGCATTCGCTAATTGGCGCACTTTCTTCATTTTTTGAAAAACAAATAAAATTTTTATACTATGGGTTTGAATTTTGCATCACCCTGTATATGTTTTCCATACAACAACCAAATATACTACCTAAGAATTGCAAACATGATAAAATGGTAAGAAAATCTACACATTACAACAAAAAATTTTAAAAAATGAAGATAGTACCTGTTGTTATACATGAAGCAATATAACCCTTGCAGTCTTGATGAGACCACGTGACACTCATCCTAAGTAGAAAAAGTATGTCTTCAAACACGAATTTCTTCACTTTTCTTCTAAACTCAACTAATTGGTATATATATGTTGTTAGGCAACATCTCAACAATATAACATATGTCATTTTTATATATATTATATTGTTGTGCATTCTTCCTAACTACTGTATATTTAAGGCTATATCTCCGAAACTTCTGAATATATTTTAATGTAATAAAGCTCAAATTGAAGAGCTGTACCCTCTTCATATTCTGACTGCAAGCAGCGCCCCCTACTGTAGAAGGAAAGTTATCTTGTGCATATCATGTTTGGTACTCTTTTATTCATTTTACACTATATAAACGATTTTATTCCATGATATGTCGCATTGCCTCATAACAATATGGCTGACCAATGACAACCGAGGAATAAGGACATGTACCGTTCAGAACTACATACAGCGCATTCGCTAATTGGCGCACTTTCTTCATTTTTTGAAAAACAAATAAAATTTTTATACTATGGGTTTGAATTTTGCATCACCCTGTATATGTTTTCCATACAACAACCAAATATACTACCTAAGAATTGCAAACATGATAAAATGGTAAGAAAATCTACACATTACAACAAAAAATTTTAAAAAATGAAGATAGTACCTGTTGTTATACATGAAGCAATATAACCCTTGCAGTCTTGATGAGACCACGTGACACTCATCCTAAGTAGAAAAAGTATGTCTTCAAACACGAATTTCTTCACTTTTCTTCTAAACTCAACTAATTGGTATATATATGTTGTTAGGCAACATCTCAACAATATAACATATGTCATTTTTATATATATTATATTGTTGTGCATTCTTCCTAACTACTGTATATTTAAGGCTATATCTCCGAAACTTCTGAATATATTTTAATGTAATAAAGCTCAAATTGAAGAGCTGTACCCTCTTCATATTCTGACTGCAAGCAGCGCCCCCTACTGTAGAAGGAAAGTTATCTTGTGCATATCATGTTTGGTACTCTTTTATTCATTTTACACTATATAAACGATTTTATTCCATGATATGTCTCATTGCCTCATAACAATATGGCTGACCAATGACAACCGAGGAATAAGGACATGTACCGTTCAGAACTACATACAACGCATTCGCTAATTGGCGCACTTTCTTCATTTTTTGAAAAACAAATAAAATTTTTATACTATGGGTTTGAATTTTGCATCACCCTGTATATGTTTTACATACAACAACCAAATATACTACCTAAGAATTGCAAACATGATAAAATGGTAAGAAAATCTACACATTACAACAAAAAATTTTAAAAAATGAAGATAGTACCTGTTGTTATACATGAAGCAATATAACCCTTGCAGTCTTGATGAGACCACGTGACACTCATCCTAAGTAGAAAAAGTATGTCTTCAAACACGAATTTCTTCACTTTTCTTCTAAACTCAACTAATTGGTATATATATGTTGTTAGGCAACATCTCAACAATATAACATATGTCATTTTTATATATATTATATTGTTGTGCATTCTTCCTAACTACTGTATATTTAAGGCTATATCTCCGAAACTTCTGAATATATTTTAATGTAATAAAGCTCAAATTGAAGAGCTGTACCCTCTTCATATTCTGACTGCAAGCAGCGCCCCCTACTGTAGAAGGAAAGTTATCTTGTGCATATCATGTTTGGTACTCTTTTATTCATTTTACACTATATAAACGATTTTATTCCATGATATGTCTCATTGCCTCATAACAATATGGCTGACCAATGACAACCGAGGAATAAGGACATGTACCGTTCAGAACTACATACAGCGCATTCGCTAATTGGCGCACTTTCTTCATTTTTTGAAAAACAAATAAAATTTTTATACTATGGGTTTGAATTTTGCATCACCCTGTATATGTTTTCCATACAACAACCAAATATACTACCTAAGAATTGCAAACATGATAAAATGGTAAGAAAATCTACACATTACAACAAAAAATTTTTAAAAATGAAGATAGTACCTGTTGTTATACATGAAGCAATATAACCCTTGCAGTCTTGATGAGACCACGTGACACTCATCCTAAGTAGAAAAAGTATGTCTTCAAACACGAATTTCTTCACTTTTCTTCTAAACTCAACTAATTGGTATATATATGTTGTTAGGCAACATCTCAACAATATAACATATGTCATTTTTATATATATTATATTGTTGTGCATTCTTCCTAACTACTGTATATTTAAGGCTATATCTCCGAAACTTCTGAATATATTTTAATGTAATAAAGCTCAAATTGAAGAGCTGTACCCTCTTCATATTCTGACTGCAAGCAGCGCCCCCTACTGTAGAAGGAAAGTTATCTTGTGCATATCATGTTTGGTACTCTTTTATTCATTTTACACTATATAAACGACTTTATTCCATGATATGTCTCATTGCCTCATAACAATATGGCTGACCAATGACAACCGAGGAATAAGGACATGTACCGTTCAGAACTACATACAGCGCATTCGCTAATTGGGGCACTTTCTTCATTTTTTGAAAAACAAATAAAATTTTTATACTATGGGTTTGAATTTTGCATCACCCTGTATATGTTTTCCATACAACAACCAAATATACTACCTAAGAATTGCAAACATGATAAAATGGTAAGAAAATCTACACATTACAACAAAAAATTTTAAAAAATGAAGATAGTACCTGTTGTTATACATGAAGCAATATAACCCTTGCAGTCTTGATGAGACCACGTGACACTCATCCTAAGTAGAAAAAGTATGTCTTCAAACACGAATTTCTTCACTTTTCTTCTAAACTCAACTAATTGGTATATATATGTTGTTAGGCAACATCTCAACAATATAACATATGTCATTTTTATATATATTATATTGTTGTGCATTCTTCCTAACTACTGTATATTTAAGGCTATATCTCCGAAATTTCTGAATATATTTTAATGTAATAAAGCTCAAATTGAAGAGCTGTACCCTCTTCATATTCTGACTGCAAGCAGCGCCCCCTACTGTAGAAGGAAAGTTATCTTGTGCATATCATGTTTGGTACTCTTTTATTCATTTTACACTATATAAACGATTTTATTCCATGATATGTCTCATTGCCTCATAACAATATGGCTGACCAATGACAACCGAGGAATAAGGACATGTACCGTTCAGAACTACATACAGCGCATTCGCTAATTGGCGCACTTTCTTCATTTTTTGAAAAACAAATAAAATTTTTATACTATGGGTTTGAATTTTGCATCACCCTGTATATGTTTTCCATACAACAACCAAATATACTACCTAAGAATTGCAAACATGATAAAATGGTAAGAAAATCTACACATTACAACAAAAAATTTTAAAAAATGAAGATAGTACCTGTTGTTATACATGAAGCAATATAACCCTTGCAGTCTTGATGAGACCACGTGACACTCATCCTAAGTAGAAAAAGTATGTCTTCAAACACGAATTTCTTCACTTTTCTTCTAAACTCAACTAATTGGTATATATATGTTGTTAGGCAACATCTCAACAATATAACATATGTCATTTTTATATATATTATATTGTTGTGCATTCTTCCTAACTACTGTATATTTAAGGCTATATCTCCGAAACTTCTGAATATATTTTAATGAAATAAAGCTCAAATTGAAGAGCTGTACCCTCTTCATATTCTGACTGCAAGCAGCGCCCCCTACTGTAGAAGGAAAGTTATCTTGTGCATATCATGTTTGGTACTCTTTTATTCATTTTACACTATATAAACGATTTTATTCCATGATATGTCTCATTGCCTCATAACAATATGGCTGACCAATGACAACCGAGGAATAAGGACATGTACCGTTCAGAACTACATACAGCGCATTCGCTAATTGGCGCACTTTCTTCATTTTTTGAAAAACAAATAAAATTTTTATACTATGGGTTTGAATTTTGCATCACCCTGTATATGTTTTCCATACAACAACCAAATATACTACCTAAGAATTGCAAACATGATAAAATGGTAAGAAAATCTACACATTACAACAAAAAATTTTAAAAAATGAAGATAGTACCTGTTGTTATACATGAAGCAATATAACCCTTGCAGTCTTGATGAGACCACGTGACACTCATCCTAAGTAGAAAAAGTATGTCTTCAAACACGAATTTCTTCACTTTTCTTCTAAACTCAACTAATTGGTATATATATGTTGTTAGGCAACATCTCAACAATATAACATATGTCATTTTTATATATATTAAATTGTTGTGCATTCTTCCTAACTACTGTATATTTAAGGCTATATCTCCGAAACTTCTGAATATATTTTAATGTAATAAAGCTCAAATTGAAGAGCTGTACCCTCTTCATATTCTGACTGCAACCAGCGCCCCCTACTGTAGAAGGAAAGTTATCTTGTGCATATCATGTTTGGTACTCTTTTATTCATTTTACACTATATAAACGATTTTATTCCATGATATGTCTCATTGCCTCATAACAATATGGCTGACCAATGACAACCGAGGAATAAGGACATGTACCGTTCAGAACTACATACAGCGCATTCGCTAATTGGCGCACTTTCTTCATTTTTTGAAAAACAAATAAAATTTTTATACTATGGGTTTGAATTTTGCATCACCCTGTATATGTTTTCCATACAACAACCAAATATACTACCTAAGAATTGCAAACATGATAAAATGGTAAGAAAATCTACACATTACAACAAAAAATTTTAAAAAATGAAGATAGTACCTGTTGTTATACATGAAGCAATATAACCCTTGCAGTCTTGATGAGACCACGTGACACTCATCCTAAGTAGAAAAAGTATGTCTTCAAACACGAATTTCTTCACTTTTCTTCTAAACTCAACTAATTGGTATATATATGTTGTTAGGCAACATCTCAACAATATAACATATGTCATTTTTATATATATTATATTGTTGTGCATTCTTCCTAACTACTGTATATTTAAGGCTATATCTCCGAAACTTCTGAATATATTTTAATGTAATAAAGCTCAAATTGAAGAGCTGTACTCTCTTCATATTCTGACTGCAAGCAGCGCCCCCTACTGTAGAAGGAAAGTTATCTTGTGCATATCATGTTTGGTACTCTTTTATTCATTTTACACTATATAAACGACTTTATTCCATGATATGTCTCATTGCCTCATAACAATATGGCTGACCAATGACAACCGAGGAATAAGGACATGTACCGTTCAGAACTACATACAGCGCATTCGCTAATTGGCGCACTTTCTTCATTTTTTGAAAAACAAATAAAATTTTTATACTATGGGTTTGAATTTTGCATCACCCTGTATATGTTTTCCATACAACAACCAAATATACTACCTAAGAATTGCAAACATGATAAAATGGTAAGAAAATCTACACATTACAACAAAAAATTTTAAAAAATGAAGATAGTACCTGTTGTTATACATGAAGCAATATAACCCTTGCAGTCTTGATGAGACCACGTGACACTCATCCTAAGTAGAAAAAGTATGTCTTCAAACACGAATTTCTTCACTTTTCTTCTAAACTCAACTAATTGGTATATATATGTTGTTAGGCAACATCTCAACAATATAACATATGTCATTTTTATATATATTATATTGTTGTGCATTCTTCCTAACTACTGTATATTTAAGGCTATATCTCCGAAACTTCTGAATATATTTTAATGTAATAAAGCTCAAGTTGAAGAGCTGTACCCTCTTCATATTCTGACTGCAAGCAGCGCCCCCTACTGTAGAAGGAAAGTTATCTTGTGCATATCATGTTTGGTACTCTTTTATTCATTTTACACTATATAAACGATTTTATTCCATGATATGTCTCATTGCCTCATAACAATATGGCTGACCAATGACAACCGAGGAATAAGGACATGTACCGTTCAGAACTACATACAGCGCATTCGCTAATTGGCGCACTTTCTTCATTTTTTGAAAAACAAATAAAATTTTTATACTATGGGTTTGAATTTTGCATCACCCTGTATATGTTTTCCATACAACAACCAAATATACTACCTAAGAATTGCAAACATGATAAAATGGTAAGAAAATCTACACATTACAACAAAAAATTTTAAAAAATGAAGATAGTACCTGTTGTTATACATGAAGCAATATAACCCTTGCAGTCTTGATGAGACCACGTGACACTCATCCTAAGTAGAAAAAGTATGTTTTCAAACACGAATTTCTTCACTTTTCTTCTAAACTCAACTAATTGGTATATATATGTTGTTAGGCAACATCTCAACAATATAACATATGTCATTTTTATATATATTATATTGTTGTGCATTCTTCCTAACTACTGTATATTTAAGGCTATATCTCCGAAACTTCTGAATATATTTTAATGTAATAAAGCTCAAATTGAAGAGCTGTACCCTCTTCATATTCTGACTGCAAGCAGCGCCCCCTACTGTAGAAGGAAAGTTATCTTGTGCATATCATGTTTGGTACTCTTTTATTCATTTTACACTATATAAACGACTTTATTCCATGATATGTCTCATTGCCTCATAACAATATGGCTGACCAATGACAACCGAGGAATAAGGACATGTACCGTTCAGAACTACATACAGCGCATTCGCTAATTGGCGCACTTTCTTCATTTTTTGAAAAACAAATAAAATTTTTATACTATGGGTTTGAATTTTGCATCACCCTGTATATGTTTTCCATACAACAACCAAATATACTACCTAAGAATTGCAAACATGATAAAATGGTAAAAAAATCTACACATTACAACAAAAAATTTTAAAAAATGAAGATAGTACCTGTTGTTATACATGAAGCAATATAACCCTTGCAGTCTTGATGAGACCACGTGACACTCATCCTAAGTAGAAAAAGTATGTCTTCAAACACGAATTTCTTCACTTTTCTTCTAAACTCAACTAATTGGTATATATATGTTGTTAGGCAACATCTCAACAATATAACATATGTCATTTTTATATATATTATATTGTTGTGCATTCTTCCTAACTACTGTATATTTAAGGCTATATCTCCGAAACTTCTGAATATATTTTAATGTAATAAAGCTCAAATTGAAGAGCTGTACCCTCTTCATATTCTGACTGCAAGCAGCGCCCCCTACTGTAGAAGGAAAGTTATCTTGTGCATATCATGTTTGGTACTCTTTTATTCATTTTACACTATATAAACGACTTTATTCCATGATATGTCTCATTGCCTCATAACAATATGGCTGACCAATGACAACCGAGGAATAAGGACATGTACCGTTCAGAACTACATACAGCGCATTCGCTAATTGGCGCACTTTCTTCATTTTTTGAAAAACAAATAAAATTTTTATACTATGGGTTTGAATTTTGCATCACCCTGTATATGTTTTCCATACAACAACCAAATATACTACCTAAGAATTGCAAACATGATAAAATGGTAAGAAAATCTACACATTACAACAAAAAATTTTAAAAAATGAAGATAGTACCTGTTGTTATACATGAAGCAATATAACCCTTGCAGTCTTGATGAGACCACGTGACACTCATCCTAAGTAGAAAAAGTATGTCTTCAAACACGAATTTCTTCACTTTTCTTCTAAACTCAACTAATTGGTATATATATGTTGTTAGGCAACATCTCAACAATATAACATATGTCATTTTTATATATATTATATTGTTGTGCATTCTTCCTAACTACTGTATATTTAAGGCTATATCTCCAAAACTTCTGAATATATTTTAATGTAATAAAGCTCAAATTGAAGAGCTGTACCCTCTTCATATTCTGACTGCAACCAGCGCCCCCTACTGTAGAAGGAAAGTTATCTTGTGCATATCATGTTTGGTACTCTTTTATTCATTTTACACTATATAAACGATTTTATTCCATGATATGTCTCATTGCCTCATAACAATATGGCTGACCAATGACAACCGAGGAATAAGGACATGTACCGTTCAGAACTACATACAGCGCATTCGCTAATTGGCGCACTTTCTTCATTTTTTGAAAAACAAATAAAATTTTTATACTATGGGTTTGAATTTTGCATCACCCTGTATATGTTTTCCATACAACAACCAAATATACTACCTAAGAATTGCAAACATGATAAAATGGTAAGAAAATCTACACATTACAACAAAAAATTTTAAAAAATGAAGATAGTACCTGTTGTTATACATGAAGCAATATAATTCTTGCAGTCTTGATGAGACCACGTGACACTCATCCTAAGTAGAAAAAGTATGTCTTCAAACACGAATTTCTTCACTTTTCTTCTAAACTCAACTAATTGGTATATATATGTTGTTAGGCAACATCTCAACAATATAACATATGTCATTTTTATATATATTATATTGTTGTGCATTCTTCCTAACTACTGTATATTTAAGGCTATATCTCCGAAACTTCTGAATATATTTTAATGTAATAAAGCTCAAATTGAAGAGCTGTACCCTCTTCATATTCTGACTGCAAGCAGCGCCCCCTACTGTAGAAGGAAAGTTATCTTGTGCATATCATGTTTGGTACTCTTTTATTCATTTTACACTATATAAACGATTTTATTCCATGATATGTCTCATTGCCTCATAACAATATGGCTGACCAATGACAACCGAGGAATAAGGACATGTACCGTTCAGAACTACATACAGCGCATTCGCTAATTGGCGCACTTTCTTCATTTTTTGAAAAACAAATAAAATTTTTATACTATGGGTTTGAATTTTGCATCACCCTGTATATGTTTTCCATACAACAACCAAATATACTACCTAAGAATTGCAAACATGATAAAATGGTAAGAAAATCTACACATTACAACAAAAAATTTTAAAAAATGAAGATAGTACCTGTTGTTATACATGAAGCAATATAACCCTTGCAGTCTTGATGAGACCACGTGACACTCATCCTAAGTAGAAAAAGTATGTCTTCAAACACGAATTTCTTCACTTTTCTTCTAAACTCAACTAATTGGTATATATATGTTGTTAGGCAACATCTCAACAATATAACATATGTCATTTTTATATATATTATATTGTTGTGCATTCTTCCTAACTACTGTATATTTAAGGCTATATCTCCGAAACTTCTGAATATATTTTAATGTAATAAAGCTCAAATTGAAGAGCTGTACCCTCTTCATATTCTGACTGCAAGCAGCGCCCCCTACTGTAGAAGGAAAGTTATCTTGTGCATATCATGTTTGGTACTCTTTTATTCATTTTACACTATATAAACGACTTTATTCCATGATATGTCTCATTGCCTCATAACAATATGGCTGACCAATGACAACCGAGGAATAAGGACATGTAC